>NW_026261636.1:0-41887 GCF_900747795.2 Erpetoichthys calabaricus | reverse complement strand
TGTGTATATGTATGTGTATATATATATATATATATATATATATATGACAGCAACACTCACAACAATGACAACACAATTACATTGACAATCATGTTACGTTATTTTTAAAATTTTTCCTTTTCTTTTTCATAACCTCTTTAACACACTACTTCTCCGCTGCGAAGCGTGGGTATTTTGCTAGTATATGTATATATATATATATATATATATATATATATATATATATATATACACACACATATCTATACTAATAAAAGGCAAAGCCCTCACTGACTGACTCATCACTAATTCTCCAACTTCCCGTGTAGGTAGAAGGCTGAAATTTGGCAGGCTCATTCCTTACAGCTTACTTACAAAAATTAGGCAGGTTTCATTTCGAAATTCTACGTGTAATGGTCATAACTGGAACCTGTTTTTTGTCCATATACTGTAATGGAGGAGGCGGAGTCACGTATCGCGTCATCACGCCTCCTACGTAATCATTTGAACTAAAAACAAGGAAGAGATTTACAGCACGAGTCAAACGCGGAAACGAAGGTAAATGACGTTAATTTTTGAGTGTCTTTTAATACTGTGTAAGCATACATATTAACACATGTGCAATTAAACGTGTGCATTTACAGGGTGATTTCTCAGGCTTAAAAGCTCGCCTTTTGTTAAAAGGTAAATGCTAACTGTTTTCATTCTGAAGGCCACAAACCACGTTGGATTTTGTAATGATAGTTGATTAGTAAGGTCTATTAAGGGATACTTACAGAATGATTAGTAATACCTGTGAATGCCGATGCAAGTAGGAGAATGGGCGTGAACTAAAGAACGATTAGTAACTTGTACAGTAAATGTCTCTAAAGTCTGTCTATTAAAAAGTTATTATATCTTTCAATCCTGTGTATTGATTAAACTACGAACCTAACAAGATCAGTACATAGTGTCAGAAGTGGCGGATTGGAAGAGGAATCTGAAGAAGAGGTTCAGCTTTTGAACGAGTCGCGTGTCTGTTAGTAACCCGAAAACGTGATCAGAAAGCGCTAAGACGTTCTAGCAAAAGAGAAAAAAAAATGTTAGGATTACAGCCCCCACCAAATCTCCAGTTAAAGGGAAATGTAGCTGAAAATTGGAAAAGATTTAAACAGAGATTCGAGTTGTATCTTGCTGCGATTGAAGCAGATAGGAAAAGTGAAAAAATGAAAGCGTCTATGCTTCTACATGTAATTGGCGAAAAGGCGCTAGAGGTGTATAACAATTTTCAGTTTGAAGAAGATGGAGACAATATGAAATTGAACAAAATAGTTGAAAAATTCGAAACGTATTGCAACCCAAAGCGCAATGTGACGTTTGAGCGGCACAAGTTTTTTTACGTTTCCAGAAAAGCGGAGAAACAATAGACCAGTATGTGACGGAATTGCGTAATAGGACCTGTTCTAAGAAGAAACTGTCAAGACATCAAAGAACCATTAATCTCTAATCAGAACACTAACACCAGCGAAACAAATATTAACGAGAAAACAAGTATAAATCAGGAAAGAACATCTCAACTGCAAACACAATTAACCAGAATATCAAAATGTCAAGTAAAACCACCAGAACGACTCATTGAGACATGTTGAGGATTAAAGGAACATTTTCAATTAAGAAATGCTGAATTCCTTTAACAGTTGTGCTTTTTATACATAGTTTGAATGCTGGATGTATGCCTGAAATGTTCTGGATAGTTCAGTTGTTTGAAGTGATAAAGAATTAAACGTGTGCATTTACGGAGTGATTTCTCAGACTTAAAAGCTCGCTTTTTATTAAAAAGTTAAATGCAAACTGTTTTCATTCTGAAGGGCACAAACCACGTTAGATTTCAGCCGTTTAACGCGCAAAAATGTCGGTACACCAGATAAATAAGCGCAACATATTATCAGTTGTATTGTTTGCTTACAATACATATAGAAATGTGTTAATCGTTAACTAATAGTATCGGATAGTGTTTTTCGACTCGCGCCTTGATTTAAACGATTGCATGTCTTGGTGGGTTTCCATAGCTTATTGTCAATATCTTTACACCTCTTTTTAAGACTTATTGACTGAAATGGGCTTTCATGAAAAAACTTAGAGCTTTGCTACAAGATACACCCTCCACAAGTTAAGGAAGTA
Organism: Erpetoichthys calabaricus; assembly: GCF_900747795.2. Lineage (NCBI taxonomy): Eukaryota > Metazoa > Chordata > Cladistia > Polypteriformes > Polypteridae > Erpetoichthys > Erpetoichthys calabaricus. The sequence goes on along the minus strand of NW_026261636.1, from coordinate 39,748 downwards.
AAAATAAAAGGTATATATTTCTGTTTTATTTAAACCTTTTAAGTTCGTATGCATAGCCCCATTTGGCTGTTTTTGTTTTTTTTTTTTTCTTCAGTAATATTTAATCTCCTTAAAGAAAAACAACATATGCATTTTACTTTTTTTGTATCTCTTTAGTAATATTTTACTGTAAAAGGATAACGAGTATTTAAACCTTTTATGTTACTTTATAGTTATTTTACACAATGTTGAAAAATTAATAAGAAAGCTACATATTTTGGCAGCTGCTACTTTAATTTTCAATGAAATGAAAAAAGCTCTCCAAGAGAAAACCTCAATGAAGAAGAAACAGTTTGCACTATCTAAAAAGGAGAAACCCTCTTTTATAAAGGTTTGCTGCAGATGACTTAACTGAAAATAAATGAATAGTTCCTATGTGTATACAGTAATACATATTTATCTATTTGACTTATGCCTTTATTCCAGCAACTTGCAACATCTAAGGTACAATTTGTTACATTACTTTGGTTTTTTGCAGCACAGGCAGGTGAAGTGACTTCCTCATGGTCACACAGTGGTGTTAGTACCAGGATTTGAACTGATAAGCTCCGGGTTTGCTGAAATATTACTGAAGAATGAAAAAAAATGAAAACGGGCAAATGGGGCTATGCATACAATTGTCCATCCATCTATTATCCAACCCGCTATATCCTAAATACAGGAGCCAATCCCTGCCAACACAGGGCACAAGGCAGGAAACAAACCCCAGGCAAGGTGCCAGCCCATCCCACGGCGCACACACCAGGGACAATTTAGAATCGCTAATGCACCTAACCTGCATGTCTTTGGACTGTGGGAGGAAACCGGAGTACCCGGAGGAAACACAGACAGACACGGGGAGAACATTCAAACTCCACGCAGGGAAGCGAACCCGGGTCTCCTAACTGGCACCTTTCACTGCACCACCATACTGCCCGCATACAAACTTAAAAGCTTTAAATTAAACAGAAATATATACCTTTATTTTTACTTCCTAAACTTGTGGAGGGTGTATCCTGTAGCAAAGCCCTAAGTTTTTTCATGAAAGCCCCTTTCAGTCAATAAGCCTTAAAAACAGGTGTAAAGCTAAACTTGCAGCACCGCTAATCAATTACACTTGCCTAACGCCTCTCATAAGGGGACATACTGTGGGATCTAGGAATCCGTCAAAGCACCAATCACAGGCCCGATTAGAAAGCGGGAAGCTGTGATTTGTCGTCTCCCTCCCATGTAACAATCACAGCCCGTGTTACAACGCACTATGTATGTATGTATATATGTATATGTGTGTGTTTATGTATGTGTGTATATGTATGTGTATATATATATATATATATATATATATATATATATATATATATATATGTATATATATATATATATATATATATATGTGGATGTCTATATGTATGTAGATATGTGTATATGTAGATATGTATATATATGTATATGTATATATATGTTTACATAACCTCTTTAACACACTACTTCTCCGCTGCGAAGCGCGGGTATTTTGCTAGTCTACATATATATATCAAAATACCCGCGCTTTGCAGCAGCGAAGTACTGCTTTAAAATTTTTATTAAGAAAAAAAGTAAACCTTTTTAAACTGAGGGAAAATGAATCAATAATTATTTGTTAAGGATCTCTTTGTATACCACGTTGTCAGTTCGCCCCTCTGCTTGTAATATGACCAAGCTGTGTGCTGAGCTTACTCTTGAGCATGCAACGTACAGTTGCTATGTGAAAATCAGTCCTGCCTGAAATCAATGCCAACCTTTTGTAGGGTCTGTCCCTGAGACTTATTAATTGTCATTGCGAAGCAGAGCCTTAGTGGAAATTGTAGGCGTTTGAATTGAAATGGGAGATCAGAGGGTATAACGGGGATGCGAGGAATAAAAACTCTCTCCCCTGAGCCACCGCCAGTAAAAATAGTTGCCTCAATGACGTTCTTTTGCAATCACGATACCTGAAATCTCGTGCTGTCACAAAGTTTCAGTGGCTGTACGCAAATCCACAATCGGTTTCGTATTGTTTTCGTACCTTATCAATTGTGTAATGTGTTTTTTGAAAAGGTTTGATTCATCGAAGTGATCACTCCTGCTGCATTCAGTCACTTCACGTGAGCCGCTGTCTTGTGTGATGTTGCGATGTCCACGGGTTTATTTAATGACCCGGCAGTTAAAAGTTTCTCGCTACAGCAATTTGAACTCTATTACAAAGTGATCCAAACTGTCGTTTATACCTCGTGTCTTCTCATTAAACTTGTATCTCGCGAATATGGCATTGCAAACGGCAGCGGGTCAGTTCACGTGCTTACGTGGGAGGCGTGATGATGCAATATATTTTGATATATATCAAAATACCCGTGCTTCGCAGCGGCGAAGTACTGCTTTAAAAATTTTATTAAGAAGAAAAGTAAACCTTTTTAAACTGAGGAAAATGACCCGGTTGTAATATGACCAAGCTGTGTGCTGAGTTTACTCTTGAGCATGAAATCTAACGTGGTTTGTGCCCTTCAGAATGAAAACAGTTTGCATTTACCTCTTTAATAAAAGGCGAGCTTTTAAGCCTGAGAAATCACCCCGTAAATGTACACGTTTAATTGCCCATGTATTAATATGTATACTTACACAGTATTAAAAGACACTCAACAATTAACGTTATTTACCTTCGTTCCCGCGTTTGATAAAAGGCGAGCTTTTAAGCCTGAGGAATCACCCCGTAAATGCACACGTTTAATTGCACATGTGTTAATATGTATGCTTACACAGTATTAGAGCTCAGGCACTCTAACATCACCCCTCCCCCCGATCTTACTTAGAGAGCTTATTCAGTGCAGCAGGAACAACGCACATGTTGATCTTTTTTTCTTTCAGTACACGTGGCTTCCCTGTTTATTTCTATATCTAGTGACTCTCTGCCTGTCTGTCTCTCTATTACGCAGTGCTCTGTCTGTCTGTGTGTTATGGATCTTAAAAATAAGTTATAAGGACAGTTGTTCCTGTTAATTGCAGTCTCAATTGTTAAAAAAATATTTTAAAAGGCGCATCCCACATGAAAATTTAAAGATCTCACTAACTGACAGTGCATACCAATGTATAAATTTTATGTCCGTTTGAGGTTTAAAAGAAAAGAAAAAAAAGCAACACTTCATCCCCAGCGGGGAATCGAACTCAGGTCTGTGAGGCAAGGAAAAGCTGCTGTGCTCTAAGAAGCAAATCTTAGCGCGCTACGCCACGGAAGCTGTTGAAGCACTCTTGAAGCTTTTGTGAAAGTGTTTATTTGATCTTTGGAACTCGGGCTTTACATATTCTATAGTTTATGCCTACTACATTTTGTAACATTTATTACTAAAATATGAAAAAGTTTCTGTTTTAACAATGTGTTTACACAGATTACTTTAGAAACGGAACACGCATGTCATGCGTGTCTTCCAAATAACGATCTATCATTTCCACTGTAAAACTCCACTTCACTCCCAGGTAAACAATCAAGGCATGAGCTGGGAAAAGTTCGCTCACGTTCTAAGTCGGTGGGGGGATGGAATAGCCGGCTGCTGGCAGCTTGTCTTTTATCAGCACATTTAGAGGACAAAGGATGCTGGCAGAGAGGTGTGAACGGATTTAAGAAGCGATTTAAGGTGGGCCGGATATACGAGTTTTTTCGTAGGCTCTGGTAATTCTAGTGTTAAAAGACACTCAACAATTAACGTTATTTACCTTCGTTCCCGCGTTTGACTCGTGCTGTAAATCTCTTCCTTGTTTTCAGTTCACGTGATTACGTAGGAGGCGTGATGACGCGATACGTGACTCCGCCTCCTCCATTAGAGTATATGGACAAAAAACAGGTTCCAGTTATGACCATTACGCGTAGAATTTCGAAATGAAACCTGCCTAACTTTTGTAAGTAAGCTGTAAGGAATGAGCCTGCCAAATTTCAGCCTTCTACCTACACAGGAAGTTGGAGAATTAGTGATGAGTAAGTCAGTGAGGGCTTTGCCTTTTATTAGTATAGAATATTGTAGCTGCTGGTAATTAAGGCAGGATCAAGCACGAGTCAAACGTGTGCCTAAAGAAATCTCTCAGTCCAAATATTTGTTTTAAAAGGTTTAGTGAAAATTCAAATCAAATAGTCCACACAAGAATAAAGAAAAAGGTTGTTACACACACAGAATAAAAAGCAAAAAAAAAAAAATAAAATGGGGGAAAAAATTTCTCTTTTCTTAACTTACCCTTTTCTTGATTAAACTTTAGTTGTTTTCTATACTAAAAGATGTTTTACTTCATCTTCAGTACATTCTAAACATATGGCGCTGCACGTTCAACAGAGCAAGTTGCATTACATACTATTGGGCACGTTAAGGCATGGTTTGAAACTGTGTGCCCTCCATACATTAAGTACAGCAAGGCAGGTCACTAACTAATCTGTAGTCATAGGGACAAGAAACAGTTAGAATATACTAATTCAATTCAGCTTGTGGGGGTTATAAGAACCTCTTTTAGATTATGCACTTTTTTATAGGCAAACATTTAACATAACTAAGCAAACACTTCTACGTTCTTGACATAACCTAAAGCAAATGGCTCTTACAATGATAATATTGGAGAATTCGAAACAGTTTCCAGGTTTGTGCTAATAACTTAACTTAAGCTACTATGGATTATTAATGCCTGTGTGGGGGTAAGTGCATATGTGAGTACTGGTTTAGTATGGCTTACCTCAAGGTGACAAGTAGTCTCTCTTCAGGGCTTACACTGACTCGCAAATTGGTTGACAGTATTTGAAGAACTTATGTGGAAATCATTGTGTTTCTTCATAGATTACACAAAAGCTTTCTTTCTTTACATGCTGTGCAGTCAGAGGGTGAACCCAGAAGTGGCGATTTTTTTTTTAACACAGAGAGGTCAAGGTTCAGTTCTAGTACAGCCAATTGATCCTTATTTTGCAAATCCAATGAAGGACAAACCCCACAGGTTTAAAAACACCCTGAAGTGCCTGATAACTGCCCCTCACAGGTAAATACACAAAAATACAATCTGGGCTGCAGCTTGGCATTTAACAGAGGCAAACGAATGCGAATGTAACATCATGTTATAGTCATTTAAGCGCCACTACAAAATCTATATATATAATTCACTAAGCCAGAAGACAAGTAGCCAACCATGGAAAGCACGCCGGAAGGGGCGTGGATTCACTAAGCCGCCGACAAGTAAGACACCCATGGTGCACGCAGGAAGGAGCCACGCCCACCAACTCTAAGACCATTGGATGCGACGACAACTCGCAGAGCCACGCCCACCAACTCGGACGCGACGACACAGAAAAAACGGCGTCATTTATATTCATCTGTTGTAGAGGCCACATGCACCTCCGAGCCACGTTGACTGTTCATAGAGGCATGTTTCTCGTGGAGGTGAATCGCCATATGCAGCGTGTAAAACGGTTTGTGAGGGTTATCCCATGGGATCCTTAAAACAATCCTTTACAACTGAGGTTAAAACACAATGAAGTAAGCAGTCTTTAAAAACCAATACTCCCTGTGCCTCTGTTTCATTAGCGTTGGCTCTCCTCCAATTGTAAGTCACGGACAATATATGTTTACCTCTCAAAACACAATGAAGGAAGCAGTCTTTAAAAATCAATAAGCGCTGTGCCTCTGTTTCATTAGCGTCTCACCTGCTTCATCCAATGGTCTTAAAGTTGGTGGCCGGGGCTCCTTGAGTTGCTCTTGCGAGCAGGCACATGACCAGGGGGTGTGTAAGCTTAGAGAACGAGGGTGGAGGGGTGAGGACCAGGTAAGAAGAGGCATGTTTGTCACGGAACTGAATCGCTGAATGACCGTGCGACGACGGTCGGCTGGCAAAAACTGGCTGACAAAAGCGTGTGCATTATACTTACTGAAAGGACCGTTACGGATTTTGCAAATGTTCATTTTTTTCTCTCCTTTTAGACAACTGTCTTTCCGGAAGTGTTCAGCTATCAATATATTATTTTTGCGGCGTTTGCCTACAGGACCATTTGCAGCGAGAGAGTGAGAGCATGTGACACACACACACACACACACATACATACAGACAGACAGACACGCGCTGGACACATAGGAATAATAATACTTCGTTACATTGATATAGCGGTGTTCTCAGTATTCAAAGCACTATCCACACAGGAAGTAACCGGGAAGCGAACACACAATCTTCCAGAGTCTCCTTACCGCAAAGCAGCAACACTATTACAGCCCCACAAGGCAGTTAAAAAATACACGGGGCTCGAATTTGTTTTCACTTTTGTAGATAGCATTGTTGCAATTTTACTTTTCTTGGTGGCTTATTACATTACGGATGTTTCACATGTTCATTGTTTCCCCTGTACTTAAAAGACATTAAAAAAGTGTTTCTCAACTGTGACTACAAGTATTGACAACTGTGTCGTTCAGGAAGTGGTCACCCATCAATACATAATTATGCGGCGTATGCTACGCCGCGGGTTGGCTAGTAAAACTTAAAGGCCTAGGTTGCTCACAGCGCATTCATCTAACCAAGATTTGAATCACTCTTGTGGACAGCGCCTTAAATGCAAACGGACTACTAACACACATAAAGGCTATGCATAAATACGAAAAAGTGTGCATTACGTTAGTCTGTAAATAGGCTACAATGTCTTTGTAACTTCTACATTTTTTGCAAGGTTGACTAGCATCTCAGCATGCACTTCTCTGGGGTTATTTTCTTGGGATGCAAATAAATCCTAACTTACTAAATAATACTATTGGAAGCACAGATGGAATTATATGAGCACACAGAAGTAGTGCATTGTTTATAAAATTTGAGCACTGAAAAGTTTTATAGTGCATTTTAAAGTCAATGTAATGTGAAGTCTAATTTGAAAATTGCATGTATTGAACGTAAAGTGCTGTGGCACCATACTTTGTAGCAAGGATTTTAAAATCAAGGACACAGTGGAGTCTTAGTTCTAAAGAGTGTTTCCTCTGAATGAACAGCAGAGAATAAATTTGGTCTGCAGGAAAAGATAACTGCAGGCCCATGTCTTAATGCCTTAAACGTGTAACTGATTACAAAAAACATTTTAACCAGTTTTGGGGAGGGAACAAATGTCCCATACCTACTTCAGTTGCAATAGTTTTCATGCTTATACAGATGATTGTTTCTGTAATTTTAGAAATAAATACCTCTATAAAAATTCTTTGAACTGATTTGTGTTTCGGCCCTTTAAATGTCTAAATTCGTCGTATTAGCCCCATTAGTTAGAATTGTGCAGTAACAAATGTTGCGTACTGGCTTGCATTTATCTTGTCAATTAAGCCTGCTGAATTTGTCATCTTATTAACATCTGTGAGTCAGTGTAAACAAGGCTGCAATTGTAGCCGTGCCCATTGGTTGAAGGATGAGACTGAATCGGAAGTGTATTTTTAATGTAGGCTGTAGAGTTGATACCATGAAAATGAGTATTGAAACAATTTTTAAAATGTTACATTCGATACTTAACAATATTTTGACACTTTTGACAACTCTAGTATAGAATATATTGTAATGATTAATTAGAGTGAAGTATTTCGACAGACTGTTTTTTTTATCTTTGCAAAAAGATAAAACTACTTTGAAACTCATTTTTGCCACTGTTTTCTTTGGGCAAACAAAGATTGCGCACTGTATTGAGTTTTGTACATTAATCCAGATTCCTTCTATCTATCCATTATCCAACCAGCTATATCCTAACACAGGGTCACAGAGGGTCTGCTGGAGCCAATCCCAGCCAACACAGGGTGCAAGGGGCAGGAAACAAATCCTGGGCAGGGCGCCAGCCCACCGCAGTAATCCAGATTCCTTCTTTGTCATATCTTTAATAAAAATGTTCTTTTTTTTCCTCAGAGGCTACAAACACATAAGAAGGCAACCTACTGGTGTTACCAAAGAGGTAAGTAAGCAGATAGAATGTAATGTTCTTTATTTCATAAATGTTTGTTTTTTTTTTTGTTTTTTTTTTTACTTTAATGATTTACTCATTAGTTGGATACGTTTTTGTAATAATGTACAGTACATATCAGATTATCCATCCATCCGTCCATCCATTATCCAACCTACTATATCCTAACTACAGGGTCACAGGGGTCTGCTGGAGCCAATCCCAGCCAACACAGGGCGCAAGGCAGGAAACAAACCGCGAGCAGGGCGCCAGCCCACCGCAGGGCACGCACACACTGGGGACAATTTAGGATCGCCAATGCATGTAACCTGCATGTTTTTGGACTGTGGGAGGAAACCGGAGAATCTGGAGGAAACCCAAGCAGACACGGGGAGAACATGCAAACCCAGGTCTCCTAACTATGAGGCAGCAGCGCTACCGCTGCGCCACCATACCGCCCATATTAGATTAATCTTTACTAATTAAACACCACAGAGTATCCTGATTGGGCTGCTAATAGAAATCGGCAGATCTGTAGCGAGGCTACATAATAATAGTATGCTCTGTTTGTGCTAGGTGCGTTTTGTTATCATTGTCCCGTTTGGTGTCCATTATATGTGCGTCAGGAAATGTTGTCCCCGTAAGTGCAGAGGGGAAGGATGATGGAGAGAGACCGCAGCCCCGAGACGGAAATTGCCTGTTAACTCACCAAATACATCCGGGACCTTTTACATTTAAAAAAGAGGAACGAATGTGAAAGAGGAAAGCGAGGGGAGAGAGAGAGAGGAGACAAATCGAGGAGCGAAAAGAAGACAATTTAACCATCCATTTATCAACTCATCACTGCCAATCATTGCTTTAATCCACTGCTTGCTTTTTTCTACACCCGATTCAATATCATGACAGCCAGAGCCGAGAAGCCCTGGGGTTCGAATTCATTCCAGCCATTGCCAGGACTTTTCACGGTGAGGTTATTTTGCTTTTGGGAAGGAGCACAATATCACTACTAGGGAATCCAGTGGGTTGGGATGGTGGTCCTTTGATAGGTGATCCCCTTGTAGTTTTCAGTCAGCAATATGACTTGGTCTGGTGCACACTGTGCTTTCACTTTCAAAGCGTTCTTCAAAAACAACGACTCCATTATCACTATGCAATGCACCTTCCGAACGCACTTCAGCATTCCTCCTAATTGTGACGTTCCACATCAGAAAACAATTCTTCAGTTGGTGGATAAATTTAGACAGACGGGTACAACATTGAACAGAAAATCTCCAGGCCATCCTCAAGACTGTACGAACGCCTGAAAACATCCAAGCTGTAAGGGCATCAATTTTGCATTCCCTTTGACGTTCAGCTTACAAACATGCTTCTGCCTTAGGCATTAAAACTAGGGATTCCCGGACATTTTTCATTCCCGGGAATGAAATTGCTCTAATTCCCGGGGAAACGGGAACGGCCAAGCTCACATATATAGCTTGTAAAAATCGATCAAGAAATAACAGTTATAGTTGAAAATAATTAAGGTGGCGCCATTGCTGCAACTTGCACTTCATCAGACAACAGCTTTGAACAGCAACTTGAAATTGCAATGCGTCAGTCTGTTGCTTCCGCATTATCTGTGCCAAGAAACTTGCCATCACAGAATGATGACAAGAAACTGGATGCATCAGTAAAAGCTGAAATGGCGGTGTTTCAGCGCAACGGCAAGCGTGGGCGTTGTTTAGAACAAGTGTATCAGTGTCTGATGATTGTGCCGCCTACTTCAGAGGAGGCAAAGCGTGCTTTCTCAGCGGCTGCCGTACTTCTGCACGAAGGTGCGCTCTCGCATGGACGACCACACGCTGGACACGTTGATGATAATAATAATAGTAATTCGTTACATTTATATAGCACTTTTCTCAGAATTCAAAGCGCTATCCACACAGGGAGAAACCGGGAAGCGAACCCACAATCTTCCACTGTCTCCTTACTGCAAAGCAGCGGCAATACCACTGCACCACCTGTGAGGACGTTGTGCTTTTTACACTCTTATTACTACAACCAAATATACATGTACTTCTATGACAGCATAAACTACTTGTAGATAAGGTTAGTCTTTTATTTGTGTCAATATATTGCAGTAGTTTTATTAAAAATAAGTGTCGGTCGTTCTAAAACCGTTCACGTGTGAGATGCCCGTGCACTTTGTGAAAGGCGGGATTCCCAAATTCCCGGGAATGGATAAACCCGTCCGGGAATGGATTCCCTAATCACTACAGCCAGTTTCAATACCGCCGGACTTCATTTTGGACTCATTTTTCACCACATTTTCAATTGCTGTGTTTAACTGATCGGTTTGTATTTGTATTTGTGTGGTGTGTTTTTGTTTATTATTTAGGGGCAAGGGAGGATTCAGTGTAAATATTTGTATATTCGTGTTCTTATATAATAGTCCACTGGTTTTTTGGATAGTGCTGTTTTGTGTGCACATATACACTAATATATATAATAGTGCATCCGGAAAGTATTCACAGCGCATCACTTTTTCCACATTTTGTTATGTTACAGCCTTATTTCAAAATGGATTAAATTCATTTTTTTCCTCAGAATTCTACACACAACACCCCATAATGACAACGTGAAAAAAGTTTACTTGAGGTTTTTGCAAATTTATTAAAAATAAAAAAACTGAGAAATCACATGTACATAAGTGTTCACAGACTTTGCTCAATACTTTGTCCATGCACCTTTGGCAGCAATTACAGCCTCAAGTCTTTTTGAATATGATGCCACAAGCTTGGCACACCTGTCTTTGGCCAGTTTCGCCCATTCCTGTTTGCAGCAGCTCTCAAGCTCCATCAGGTTGGATGGGAAGCGTCGGTGCACAGCCATTTTAAGATCTCTCCAGAGATGTTTAATCGGATTCAAGTCTGGGCTCTGGCTGGGCCACTCAAGGACATTCACAGAGTTGTCCTGAAGCCACTCCTTTGATATCTTGGCTGTGTGCTTAGAGTCGTTGTCCTGCTGAAAGATGAACCGTCGCTCCAGTCTGAGGTCAAGAGCGCTCTGGAGCAGGTTTTCATCCAGGATGTCTCTGTACATTGCTGCAGTCATCTTTCCCTTTATCCTGACAAGTCTCCCAGTTCCTGCCGCTGAAAAACATCACCACAGCATGATGCTGCCACCACCATGCTTCACTGTAGGGATGATGCCAGGTTTCCTCCAAACGTAACGCCTGGCATTCACACCAAAGAGATCAATTTTTGTCTCATCAGACCAGAGAATTTTCTTTCTCATGGTCTGAGAGTACTTCAAGTGCCTTTTGGCAAACTCCAGGCGAGCTGCCATGTGCCTTTTACTAAGGAGTGGCTTCCGTCTGGCCACTACCATACAGGCCTGATTGGTGGATTGGTGCAGAGATGGTTGTCCTTCTGGAAGGTTCTCCTCTCTCCACAGAGGACCTCTAGAGCTCTGACAGAGTGACCATCGGGTTCTTGGTCACCTCCCTGACTAAGGCCCTTCTCCCCCGATCGCTCAGTTTAGATGGCCGGCCAGCTCTAGGAAGAGTCCTGGGGCCTCATTTATAACGCCGTGCATAGAACTCACACTATAACATGGCGTAAGCACAAAAGCGTGAAAGTGCGTACGCACAGAAAAATCCAGATGCAGGAATCTGTGCGTACACAAACTTCCACGTTTTTCCACTACATAAATTCCGATCAGTGTGAAAAGTAATGCACGTGCATGCGCCTTCTGTCCCGCCCCAACTCCTCCCAGAATTATGCCTCTTTGAATATGCAAATCGATATAAATAGCCTTCTGTGAAAAGACAATGGGAAAAGCACGGGGGAAAATATAAGAATTTCAGTGAATACCAAGTGGAGGCAAAGGAAAAACGTACTATTTGTTGGTTTAAACAGTGGTATAATCAACAAAAGAAAGTTGATCGAGTGATATAGTGTCGGAGAAACTCGAAAGCTCAAGTTCACAAAGTCGCACAGTGCCCGAAATGAAAAAAGAAGTTGTCACATATCAAAGTCGGCGTGAAAAGGCAACTCGTAGCGGACCGTCTGAGTGTCATATGAAAGCTTATTAGGGTACAGAGAAAAAAAATAGGCACATAGTGGGGGGAAAAAAGCACGAAATGTCAACTTTAATCTCGAAATTTCCACTTTAATCACATAGTTTATTGTGTCATTAAAGTAGAACATCATAAACTTCATCTTAAAATCGTTTATTTTACTAGTTTCTCAATTAGCACGTTAAATGCTTTGTTCTGTGTTTGATCTTCTATGTGCTCTGTGTGTGTGAATCACTACGTGCTTCCATTCTTTCTCTTTCTCCAACAGGACACAGAATCCATTACATTCGTGATATTACAGCACTCTGAATAATTAAAATACTGAGATGTATACGTGATATCTTTTTCATGATGATAGGAATGAAAGCATGTTATTAAACATGGGAACACGGTGGTGCAGTGATTGTTCATATCTCACAAAAGAGGCTTGCTGCGCCATGTGCGACCTTCGATGAAATAATTTATTACAGAAGTATGGTCTCTTTTAAACGTACTAACCTCCAATTCCTGTCATTACTTTTTTTTCTCCAAATACCCAATCGCCACACAATCAGCTCTGTAATAGACGTTAAGCCATCTGTAAGCTTAGAACGCCGATTCTTCAAAACTTTTAAGGAACATTGAAATATCTTCATAGTACATGTTTAATTATTCTATCCGTCTATCCTTCCAGTGTCGCGTCAGCACCAGCAATAATACAGCGCAAGGCAGGAGCTATCCGTGAACTAGGTAGCGCTGCGGCACCGTGTCCTCACGTTTAATTATTTACAATACAGATTATTTAAATGAAGTTAAAGTTTTATCTGTATACTATAAGCAACATATTTTGCTGCATTTCATCTTAATGATATCGTCGTCATACGCGCTTTATAAAGTGGCGCAGGTTGTGCAATATTACAGCTGTAATGCAAGTTTACAGTGGGGTAATTGTACTTATAAGTACAAACAGTTCTACAAGGAGCACTTCATGGACTGATTGAGTGTGTTTATAGTTCTTGGGATGAAACTGTTTCTGAAACGCGAGGTCCATACAGGAAAGGCTTTGACGCGGTTTGCCGTGGCTGAGGTAGTGTGTGCTTGAAACTGCATACCGATAATTCTCTTTCCGATCAGCTGCTGCTATGATTCCCCACTCAGATACAGTGATATAAATACTCCGAGTGGTGCAGTGAGAGTAATATGGAAAAAGATGATCCGCTGTGGCAACCCTTAACGGGAGCAGCTGAAAGAAGAAGAAGATGCAGTGAGCATAACAACGCTAAAGCAGTTATGGTATTTGGAATACTATGGCTATTCCCTGGACCATTATATTGCTACAGGTTAATTACAATCAGATGCATTACACTAATAAACAATATGCACTTAATTTCAGTGTATTTATAAAGCCGCGTGAGTAATGTGGGTCTAAGAAAGAAAGGGTAACCACACAGGAACAGTAGCACTGCTTTGACGCTGGGTGCCGCCAGTCTGCAAAACCGAGTGGAGAAATTGCGTACATCAGGGTATGAGGTACCGTGGAAATGGCTTTACGCTAAGTTTAGGTTTTATACATCGCGATGTGAGCATGGAAACGTTCGTACGCAACATTTCTGTGTGTACGCACCGTTTATACATGAGGCCCCTGGTGATTTCGAACTTCATCCACTTACGGATGATGGAGGCCACTGTGCTCACTGGGACCTTCAAAGCAGCAGAAATTTTTCTGTAACCTTCCCCAGATATGTGCCTCGAGACAATCCTGTCTCAGAGGTCTACAGACAATTCCTTTGACTTCATGCTTGGTTTGTGCTCTGACATGAACTGTCAACAGTGGGACCTAATATAGACAGGTGTGTGTCTTTCCAAATCATATCCAGTCAACTGAATTTACCACAGGTGGACTCCAATCAAGCTGCAGAAACATCTCAAGGATGATCATGGGAAACAGGATGCACCTGAGCTCAATTTCGAGCTTCATGGCAAAGGCTGTGAGTACTTATGTACATGTGCTTTCTCAATTTTTTTATTTTTAATAAATTTGCAAAAACCTCCAGTAAACTTTTTTCACGTTGACATTATGGGGTGTTGTATGTAGAATTCTGAGGAAAAAAATGAATTTAATCCATTTTGGAATAACGTCTCGGTACACGAACAAATCGGTTTACGACCAAAAAGTTCGCCAAACTTTTGCCTCGGTTCACGACCACACACTCGGTATACGAACAAGCCAGTCTCTCACTGTGCATTTCCTGTGCAGCAAGCAAGAGAGAGAGAGCGAGAGAGCGCGCGACACACACACACACACACACACAGAGGCAGCGAGAGAGAGAGAGCTGCGCACACACACAGGCAGCACAAGCGAGAGAGAGGGCTGGACTCATAAGGTAGAGAAGGCAGTTAAAGAATGCACTGGGCTTAATTTTGTTTTCACTTCTTCACTTTTTACTTTTCTTGGTGGTTTATTAAATTACGGATTTTTTCTATATATATAAATATATATAATATATATATATATATATATATATATATATATATATATATATATATATATATATATATATATATATATATATATATATAGTACTGTGGAAAAGTTTTAGGCAGGTGTGAAAAAATGCTGTAAACAAAATGCTTTCAGAAATATAAATGATGATTGCATTTTGTAAATTGATAACAATAAACAAAGTGAGTGAAGAAAAGGAAAATGTAAATCAAATCAATATTTGGTGTTACTACCTTTTGCCTTCAATTCAGCATCAATTCTTATAGGTACACTTGCACAAAGTCAGGGATTTTGTAGGATTATAGTCAGGTGTATGATCAACCAATTATACCAAACAGGTGCTAATGATCATCAATGTCGCACATAGGTTGAAACACAGTCATTAACTGAAACAGAAACAACTGTGTAAGAGGCTTAAAACTGGGTGAGGAACAGCCAAACTCTGCTACCAAGGTGAGGTTGTGGAAGACAGTTTCATGTCATGGCAAGATTGAGCACAGCAACAAGACACAAGGTAGTTATACTACATTAGCAAGGTCTCTCCCAGACAAAGATTTCAAAGCAGACTGGGGTTTCAAGATGTGCTGTTCAAGCTCTTTTGAAGAAGCACAAAGAAACAGGCAACGTTGAGGATCGTAGACGCAGTGGTCGGCCAAGGAAACTTAGTGCAGCAGATGAAAGACACATAAAGCTTGTTACCCTTCAACATCGGAAGATGTCCAGCAGTGCCATCAGTTCAGAACTGGCAGAAACCAGTGGGACCCAGGTACACCCATCTACTGGCCAGAAGTGGTCTTCATGGAAAACGCCATACCTCCGACGTGGAAACAAGGCCAAGCGACACAAGTATGCACGAAAACATAGGAACTGGGGTGCAGAAAAATGGCAGCAGGTGCTCTGGACTGATGAGTCAAAATTTGAAATATTTGGCTGTAGCAGAAGGCAGTTTGTTCGTCGAAGGGCTGGAGAACGGTACAATAATGAGTGTGCAGGCAACAGTGAAGCATGGTGGAGGTTCTTTGAACGTTTGGGGCTGCATTTCTGCAAATGGAGTTGGAGATTTGGTCAGGATTAATGGTGTTCTCATTGCTGAGAAATACAGGCAGATACTTATCCATCATGCAATACCATCAGGGAGGCGTATGATTGGTTCCAAATTTATTCTGCAGTAGGACAACGACCCCAAACATACAGCCAAAGTCATTAAGAACTATCTTCAGCGTAAAGAAGAACAAGAAGTCCTGGAAGTGATGGTATGGCCCCCACAGAGCCCTGATCTCAACATCATCAAGTGTGTCTGCGATTACATGAAGAGACAGAAGGATGTGAGGAAGCCAACATCCACAGAAGATCTATGGTTAATTCTCCAAGATGTTTGGAACAACCTACCAGCCGAGTTCCTTCAAAAACTGTGTGCAAGTGTACCTAGAAGAATTGATGCTGTTTTGAAGGCAAAGGATGGTCACACCAAATATTGATTTGATTTAGGTTTCTCTTTTGTTCATTCACTGCATTTTGTTGATTGATGAAAATAAATGATTAACACTTCCATTTTTAAAAGCATTGTTTGTTTACAGCATTTTTTCACACCTGCCTAAAACTTTTGCACAGTACTATAAATATATACAGTGATAACTTGTCAATTTTTTTGTCTTGAGTTACGAGCCAAAATTCGAAATACGATCCATCAAAGAGCTTGTCCCCGCACATTCTGAGGAACTGACGACAGAGGAGTTGACGGAACTACATACGCAGCAACATACGGAGGCTCTGCAGGAGATCGGTATCGTAGAGGAGGTTATCTCTTAAAGTGAGATAAAGGAAGTGTTTGCAATGTGGGAAAAAGTTTCGAACTTTAAAGAAAAGAAACACCCTGAAAAAATTACAACTGATCATACAGTGGCGCTATTTAATGACACTTGCTTAACGCCTGACTTTATTGAAAAGAAACTGAACGTGCAGCCGCGCTGTTTAATGTCACTTGCCTAACACCTGACTTTATTGAAAAGAAACTGAACATGCAGCCACACTATTTAATGACACTTGCCTAATCCCTGACTTTACTGAAAAGAAACTGAACGTGCAGCCTTGCTATTTAATGACACTCATTTCAGAAACATTCTAAAGGGGAGGACTAAACAAAGCTCCTTGGACAGGTTTCTATTGAAACGCCCTGCGAATGAAAGTGTGGCAAAAAAGAAAAAAAACTAGTGAAAAAGAAAATTAAGTTAAGCAAAAGTGAAGTGAAAGGAAAAAAAACATTACAATACGCTAATCGGCTTTGCCAACGTCTGTTTATTTCTTTAGATTCTCTTTTATGTATTAGGTTTTATTTTGTTTGTATACAATATTTGTTCATTATTAATACATTTTTCTTATGTTGAAAACATTTAACAAAAAATTGGGGTTTTTTTTGGGTGCTGGCACGAATTAATCTCATTTCAATTAATTTCAATGGGGAAAATTAATTTGAGATACAAGCATTTTGACTTATGAGCTTGGTCACGGAACGAATTAAACTTGTATCTCAAGGTATCACTGTGTGTGTGTGTGTATGTATGTATGTATGTATATGTATGTATATATATATATATATATATATATAAATATATAAATATAATATATATATATAAATATAATATATATAATATATACCCCAGGGTCCCAAGCCAGTTTTGATCATTTTAAACCTAGTTCTTCTCCTATGTTCTACATTCAGCCTATTCAACTGTTTATGAGGAAGGATGAAGGTTAACACACATTGGTGGCTCTGAAACAGTAGCTTTTTATTCTTGTTAAATATTAATAAGCACTAAAATTAAATACTACATTTTTATTTTATTATTAACATTCTTCTTTGTTAATCATTAATTTCCAATCTATTCTAAAATGATGGTAGATCCAATAAATTTACCAAAGCTGAATACATTGAACTATCAGCAGACCTGAACAAAAAAAGAGATGCTTTGCAGATTGCTTGTGTAGAGATGTTGAAAGGGGGAGGCTTTGAATCAGTGTAGACACAGAAAAGGAAAGCAGTGCCTGTTGGTAGAGACAAGAGAAAAGTCTCTTAGCAGGAGCACTATGAAGTAGGTGGGCGAGACTGAAGTGCATCCAACAATGAAGATCCAGGTTTAGCTGCTGTGCAACCAGTGGTTCTTCCAAGAGACACTTTTTTCCCCAGCTTTAGTTTTTTTGTGCTCCCATGTGTATCATTGGGCAGCTTCTAGTATAATATACCATGGTTTGAGAATCACTGCTTTTGAATAAATATAAAGCAAAAAGGCATAAAAACAACTTATCCCTATTCACTCAGTGGTACAAACGCATGGTGGGAGATGTATAATTACGTAAAATGACAGGAATGCATATACTATGATTCTTCAGATACAAATAAGTGTATAAAATCAATTTTTTTCAGCCTTTTTTTTTTTTTTTTTTTTTTTTTTTTACTTAAACCTGTAGCAAATTAGTTTTGATGCAGATGCTGTTGTCTTCACTTGTATGTATTGCTGAATGTAACCAGTGGCATGCATAGTGTTGCAATAAACTCCATCACAGGTGAGCTAGATCAGCAGCTGGTTTCTTATTTGAACAGCAGAACCCACTGCTTGTAATTCCTGTGTTCTAAGTGTTCATCCTAAGCCTTGCAATACTGGAAATTTACACTGGGTATGGAAAAGAATCACCCCCTTTGAAATATTTGCATTTGTTTTGCTTTTCAGCCTTACATGAAAACACACACATAAAATGTCTTCCCAGTTTTACTTACTCAGTGCAACCTATAACATCCAAGTGAAAGATACCACAGCTACAGTTCAGAAAAATGATAAAAATTCAAAAGCAAGGCATACTGAGATTAATAAAGGATCACCCCCCAATGTCAATATTTTGTTGAACCACCTTTTGCTTTAACTCTTTTAGGGCAGATGTCAACTTTTGTCGACATCCAGGGGTAGAGGGCGCATGTCGACAAAAGTCGACATCCAGGGGTAGAGGGCGAATGTTGATAGAAGTCGACTTCCAGGGGTAGAGGGCGACAGTCAGCTTTTAATAGTGTCATGCTTGGGTCACAGATTTGCACAGAAACACAGAAGATGGTAGAGACAGGAACTTTATTCAAATACTGCAAATAAACATGTCTCTTTTTCAAAAGTTTAAACGTGCTCCTTGACAAGACGGAGATGACAAATCCGTCTCACAATTAAAAGAATGCAAACATATCTTCCTCTTCAAAGAAGTGTGCGCCAGGAGCAGGGAAGGTCTGAGAGAGAGAGAAAAGCAAACAAGACAATCCAAATCTGAGAGGTGCTGTTTGGACTTTTAAGTCTACCAAGTACCTCAGGATAGATCAGCCGCAAGTAAGCTCAGCAGCAAGGGAGCAATGTGAAGGTAGTCTTTCAGCATCTTTTTTTTTTTTTTTGTTGTTTAACCTGTAGGGGTGCGATCATTCCCCCAGCTCACACCCCCTCCCTCAGCTTTATTCACATTTTCGTGAATCAAGCGACATTCCAAACCAGGCTCAAACAAGCATGACAGGACATCTGCATTAACATGTTCAGAGCCGGGTTCATGCCTCACTGTAACACTGTAAGATTGCAAACCCAAAAACCATCTCATAAGCCAAGAGTTTCTTTCTTTCTGAAGGTATAACCACTGAAGTGCAGCGTGATCTGTCACTAATGTGAAATTTCGACCCCATAAATAGTAACGAAGCGGTTCCACAGCCCATTTTATTGCCAAGCATTCTTTTTCAATGGTCAAATAATTACGCTCCCGAGGAAGCAATTTCCTACTCAAAAATGTGATAGGGTGCTCTTCCCCAACAAAAACCTGAGACAGGACAGCGCCTATACCAAATGCACTTGCGTCCGTCTGTAGGACAAAATCCTTGGAGAAGTTGGGATTCCGCAGAACTGGATTAGAAGGTAAAGCGGTTTTCAAATCACAAAAGGCACATTCACAAACGTCTGTCCATACAACAGGGCGATTGTTCCTGCCTCTAGTAAGATCTGAAAGAGGAGCAGCCCTATTTGCAAAATCAGGCATGCATCTTCTGTAATAACCTGCAAGCCCCAGAAAGGCACGTACTTGTTTCTGCATTTTCTGGACGTGGATAAGCAAGCATCTCTTCCACTTTTCTGAATTGAGGTCGGAGTAAACCCCTGCCTATGGAGTAGCCCAGATAATGAGTCTCAGACATACCCAATTTACACTTTTTGGGGTTGCTGTCAAACCAGCCTGTCTTAAGCTTTCAAGGACAGCTTGGAGACATTCTAAATGTGTCTGCCCAATTATTACTGAAAATCACAACATCATTGAGATATGCTCCGGAATATTCGGAATGAGGATGCAAGATCTGGTCCATCATACCCTGGAAAGTTAGAGGCGCGTCATGAAGACCAAATGGGAGACTAGTAAATTTCATAAAGCCCGTCAGGAGTCGCAAATGCTGTTTTTTCACAACTGTCAGCCTCAAGAGGCACCTGCCAGCAACCTTTCGTGAGATCCAGTGTGGAGATATAGGATGCCTGACCCAGTTTTTCCAACAGTTCATCAACACGTGTCATTGGATAAGCATCAAATTTTGAGACTTTATTCAAGCATCTGAAATCGATACAGAAGCGAACCGAGCCGTCTTGCTATGGGACTAATACGACTGGACCACACCAGTCACTTTTACTTTCGCGAATTACACCCAATGCCAGCATCTTTTTGACTTCCTCGTGCACAATATTCAGTCATGCTTCTAGAATCTGATACGGGCGCATCTGCACTCTAATACTGGGTTCAGTAGTGATTTTATGTTCCGCAAGATTAGTCACACCTGGCAAGTCTGAAAAAACATCAGTGTTCCGTTCAATCAAAGATAACAACTCGTCTTTTGTGAGTCAGTCAAATCATCACCAATAGCAACATCAGTTTGAGAGACTGCAGCCAAAGAAGTGTCCCCCCTCCCCACTTGTGGGTCATGCCATTCCTTCAAAAGATTAACATGTAAGATCTGGAATGGTTTGCGCCGGCCTGGTATTCTAACCTTGTAATTTACCGGCCCCATACTTTCTTCAATAATGGCAGGGCCCTGCCATTTCGCTAAGAATTTGTGCGGATCTGTTGGAATCTGTACCAGAACGCGATCACCAGGTTTAAATTCACGGAGCTTACAGCATCTATCATAAAGACGTTTCTGAGTTTCCTGTTCATGTCGCTGATGCTCCACAGCAATAGAAGAAAGTTTAGAAATTCTTTCTTGCAATGAAATTACCAATCTGCAAAGCTCGGCCCGTGAGCTGTTGTCCTGAATCTTGTCCATTCCTCTCGTACAGCATCCAAGACGCCTCGCAGACGCCTGCCAAACAACAACTCAAATGCACTCAAACCAGTGGAGGCCTGCAGTGAATCCCGTACCACAAACATAATAAAAGGCAGAACAGAGTCCCAAGACGTTGGATCATCATGAGCAACTCACCTGATCATTTGTTTTAAAGTTTTGTTAAATCGTTCAGTCAAACCATTCGTCTGTGGATGGTAAACAGTGGTACTCGATTTCTTAATAGCAAAGCCATCACACAATTGCTTCATCACGCAAGAAGTAAAAGGTGTTCCCTGATCAATTAAAATTTCTCTAGGGATGCCAATACGAGTGAAAGTCTCGCACAAAGTTTTGGCTACAGTGGAGGAATTGTTTTTTTTTCAAAGCAGCTACTTCCAGATATCGCATTGCATAGTCAACCAACACAAGCATATATTGATACCCAATTTTAGCCTTAGGTAGAAGGCCTACTATATCTAATCCCACTCGCTGGAAAGGGACTTCCAAAATAGGCATAGGAGAAAGGGGAGCCCAAGGGGGTTTGTATGCAGAGATGATTTGACAATCAGGACAAGAAGTACAGAATCACTCCCCATCTTTCCCCATATTCAGCCAATAAAATCATTTTGATAAACGTTCTCTAGTCTTATCAGTCCCCAGGTGCCCACCCAAGATGTGAGAATGAGCTAATTGCAAAAGAATGTCCCTATGTACTTCAGGTACAACTAACTGTTCAATAAATTCCCCGACTAAATGATCTGATATCACTCTAAAAAGGTAAAAAGGCAGCCGTCTTTCTCAAGAAAGTGCGGAGTTTTTAAGCCCCTGGATGCACACTCTTGGTAATAAGAGTCACTAGCCTTGCGAGCCTGTTTAAATGCATAGTCTAATGAGCTATCAGCATGCTGCAAGCACATAAAATCCGACTTAATGCTCGCTAGTGCTCGGTTCTTGTTCGGAGGCATTTGCAAGTTGAGAAGTTGTAGATGGGACAGCCAGCCGCTCTGGGAAATTGGGGGGGCTATCACTCTCGGTCTCGCTGGAGAGATCGGGTTCAATATCTAGTCTGGGCTCGAGAACTTCCTCAACAGCCACTTCGGGTTCAATATTTAAACGGGGTTCAAGATCTTCCACAATAGCCAGTTCGTCCTCTTCCCAAACCCAACCCCAAGCTTGATACCGGGTTCACTGACTGTTGTCCGACATTCAGTCATGAGTTTAGGAAAAGGGGCATTCCTCCTGCCGATAAGTAAGGGCCAGGGGCAGACCAAACTTTAAAATGATGTCCCTTATATGTTAAAGGAAGAAGCAATGTCTGATAGTCTTTAACATCTTCATGTACACAACTTATGTTTACAGTTTCAGTGTAACACAGATACCTGTCGTCAAGACAGTCCCGTCTTACAATACAAAGGTCACTTCCTGAGTCTAATAATGCCGAGATCTTGCGGCCCCCAACTTCACCGAGACCATTAAGCCATCCTTTTTATCTGAAGAATAAGGAACACGGGAGCAACAAACCTGAGCAAGACCAATTTCCATCGATTGAGCAGGGGATAGGCGGCATTCCCTCGCCAAGTGGCTGGGATGATCAGACTGGAAGTATCTCCGTTCAGCTCCACTGCTGAAATACCCACAGCAACGTCCACAGCCTCCTGCTTCCCCACTTCTGGTACCACTTGTCACGCTTGGGTCACAGATTTGCACAGAAACACAGAAGATAGTAGAGACAGGAACTTTATTCAAATACTGCAAACAAACATATCTCTTTTTCAAACTTTTAAACGTGCTCCAAGGAGATGACAAATCTGTCTCACAATTAAAAGAATGCAAACATATCTTCCTCTTCAAAGAAGTGTGCGCCAGGAGCAGGTAAGGTCTGAGAGAGAGAAAAGCAAACAAAACAATCCGAATCTGAGAGGTGCTGTTTGGACTTTTAAGTCCGCGAAGTACCGCGCAGATTACGCGATGGATCAGCCGCAAGTAAGCCCAGCAGCAAGGGAGCAATGTGAAGGTAGTCTTTCAACGTCTTTTTTTTTAACCTGTAAGGGTGCGATCAAAACTCACTGTTACGTCACAGGCATTCCCTCTCTGCTTGGAGGAGTGTTAGACTCATTGACTCGGCATCTAATCCTTGCGTGTGCGTGAGTTACGAAATGTAAACAAAGCCAAGACGGCATTGACATCTCATGAGGGAGCGAAGTGAGTGCAGAACAGAAAATACTCGACAGACGATGTTTTGCACATTATCGCTGAGATCAATCAAGAAAGTGAGGAACTGGCATCAACTGATCAGACACCAGCCAATGCCACCCCAGTTGATTGGCTGCCAGCTGAGCGCATTTGTGCAGCCGACGCACCTACAGCAACGTTTGTGTGGGAGGAATACCCAGACATTGATCCATGGGAGCCAAACTGGCTACCGGATTTCACAAGACAGCATGGCTTGCTGTTGGACACGACAGATTACCAGCCGCTGGACTACTTCAGGCTGCTCTCTCCTGATGCTGTTTTTCAGCTACTGTCAGACGAGACAGACAGGTATGCAGAGCAATTTTTTGAATCGCGGGCTGCGCTTGCACCGCATTCTCGTTTTTCAAAGTGGAAACCCACAACAAAAGATGAGATGAAGGTCTTTGTGGCATTAAAAATAGAGATGGGACTAGACTGGTGATATAACATCAGGGAGCATTGGTTCAAACGTGCTTTGTCCCATGGTAGCATTGGACAGGTTATGCAGCGTGATAGGTATGTGCTGCTGCAAAGTTTTATTCACTTCTGTGGGGTGAGCCAGGCTTTAACCCCATGTATAAAGTTCAGCCCCTGCTTGACATTGTGGAACCAACATATAAACAATTTTATCAACCTGGCCGTGATTTGTCTGTGCATTAATCTTTATTTTTTCTGCCAATATATGCCAGACAAGCCCACAAAGTATGGCATAAAGGATTTTGTACTGGCAAAAGCAAACACTGGTTTCTGCCTGAAAGTAATTGCATATACAGGAAAATATTTCTTTCAAAGAGAGAACTGTTCCTTGACCAGTCAGGTTGTGCTGGAGCTGTTTCAGGGCTATGAACATTTAGGTCATGATGTGTACATGGACAATTTTTCTATATCACCAGAATTGCTCATGGAGCTACAGACCAGGGGAATTGGAGTTTGTGGCATATTGAGGGTGAACAGGAGACACATGCCTTCACAGTTGAAGCCAGACAGGCTGAAGATGAAAAGAGGTGATAATCCGGTTTTCATGCAGGCAGAAACCTTGGTGACATTGGCATGGCATGATGTCAAATGGGTGACTTGTCTCTCTACAGTACAGTAATCCCTCACTTATCGCGGGAGATAGGTTCCAAGGCCGACCGCGATAACTGAATTTCCGCGAAGTAGGGACACCATATTTATTTAATTATTTAACGTGTATTTGGACGTTTTTAAACCCTCCCTGTATTGTTTACAAACCACCCTTTACTCTATTAATAACAGGGACAACTGCTAAGCAATATGAAATCGGTAGATAATATGATAGCAATAATATAATAGCAATATGAAATCGGTAGATAATATGATAGCAAGAGCAATAATATAATAGCAATATGAAATCGGTAGATAAGTTTACACTTACCGCGTGATGATGGTAATGAATATGCTGCGCAGTAAAAATGATGACGATGAAGGATGATGATGACTTTTACTGCGCAGCCAATGACTGTATTTTACGTCTCTTCAGACAGCGGTGCCATTTCCTGGGGCACCTCCTCTATGGTTTCTGAAGGTGTATCCGTAGTTGTAGGAACTGGCTCTTTTTTTGCGAGGCTGAAAAAACATTGTGATCGGTAGTTGCTGTTGCTGCTTCTTTTTCTGGTTGAAGAGCAGCTTGTAGCCGGTCATGATGTCGTCGATCTTGTTGCAAAATTGGACCGATCGAACCATATCGTCGTCCCATTCCTGTGACCGCTCTTGCAGATCCTTAGCCAGTCTGCAGATCTCGGCGAGGTCGTTCCAAAGTGAAGCCAGTTGGGGAGACAACTTCTTGTTTCTTGCTGCTCTTCTTCTTCTTCACTCGCCGACTTCATCAACTCTTCGAGGTCTTCTTCGGTTAGCGGCTGGGAGTAGCAGTCTAGTAGCTCGTTGACATCATCCGCAGTCATGTCTGCAAAGCCCTCACCTCTAATGATCGCAGCCAACTGCACAGCTTTCTGTACTGCCGAGTGTTGGATTTCGGCAAGTGTAAATCCTTTGTCGTCGTAAACAACCTCGGGCCACAATTTCTTCCAGCTGGCACTAACGGTGACAGGCTTCATCTCTTGTAATGCCTTCTGGATATTTTGGAGGCACATAGCAATTGTGTACTGCCGCCAGTATGCCTTCAAGTTGAAATCGTCGTCTTCTTGGGCGGCATCCACGGAAGAAACCAGGTTCGCTAAGGCATTCCTCGTGTATAGGGTCTTGAATGCCCTGATAACCCCCTGATCCATAGGCTGAATTAGTGACGTCGTATTGGGCGGCAGGAACTCAATCTGTACCCCCGAATACAACAGATCAGTAGCGTGACCACCAGCGTTAGCCATAATGAGAAGGACTTTGAATGGCATGCACTTCTCTGCTAGATACGCCTTCACTTGCGGGATAAAACACTGGTGGAACCAGTCGGAGGTCAGCATCTTCGTCATCCAGGCTTTTGCATTGTACATCCAATGTACGGGAAGCAGATTCTTGTGTTTGTTTTTTAAAATGCTTGGGTTTTTCGACTTGTAAATAAACCCTGGCTTTAACAAAAATCCCGCAGCATTGCTACACATCACGAGGGTCACACGATCATTGTATGCTTTAAAGCCAGAGGCTTTTGCTTCCTCTTTGAACAGGAAAGTTCGCGATGGCATTCTTTTCCAAAACAAGCCCGTCTTATCCATATTAAAAACTTGTTCGGGCCGATATCCACCTTCGGAGGTAATCTTCTTGAACGTTTCATTCACGTAAGTTTCAGCAGCAATCGTGTCAGCCGAAGCAGCCTCGCCTTACAGGGAAACGCTTTTTAAGCTGTAGCGTTTCTGAAACTTTGCAAACCATCCTTTGCTAGCAGAAAATTATTGTTTCTTACGTGGTGAATCACTGGAGGTCCCTGGTTGCGGATCTTCTACCTCTTCTTCATCTTCTTCGCGGTCGCCACTGTCGTCTTCTGGTTCCTTAGCGGCAAAGGTCTCGTACAGGCTCTTAGCCTTTGTTTGGATAATGTTCGAATCCAGTGTTATGTTCTTCTTTTGGCAGTCGGCTATCCATACGGCCAAAGCAGATTCCATACGGACGATCGTTTTATTACGAGCCGTAACCACTCTCTTCGCCGACTTTTGAAAGGTGATGGTAGCCGTCTTCCTAATGTTCGCCTCTTCCTTCTTGATGTAGCGAACGGTGGATTCGTTCACGCCATATTGGCGGGCCACAGCCGCATACGTTCTCCCTTCCTTCAACATATCTAGAAGTTTCACCTTCTCAGCGATCGTCATCATTCTTCGTTGTCGCTTAGGCTCAGCACCAGCCTTGGAAGAAGGAGCACGTCTGGGAGCCATTGCAGGGGGTGAAAATTGAAGCGAAGTTCAACATAATCCACAAAAAAATCACACACAGCACACTGTAAAGTAAACCGCTCAGCGAGAAAGCTTGAAGCGAATGACAAGGGGAGATACTGTGGGATCTAGGCATCAGTCAAAGCGCCAATCACAGGCCCGATTAGAAAGCGGAAAGCTGTGATTTGTCGTCTCCCTCCCATGTGACAATCACAGCCCGTGCTACAACGCACGTAGTCACCGAACTTGTTTTGTTGTTCTTAGACTAGGAAATACTACTACATGTACTATATTTAAAAAACTGCAAAGTCGTGAAACCGCGATAAGTGAACCGCGAAGTAGCGAGGGATTACTGTACACACTAACGATATATGTGAGAAAGTGCAGCAACAGACAGTTGAAAAGGAAACACCAGTGCAACACATATTGTAAGCAGTGCAATGTGGCAATGCATGCAATTGGCTGCTTTGAGCGATATCATACTTTGCAGGACTTTGCTGTGTAACATGTATGTGATATGTATGTGAAATCATAAAGTATGCAGGCTCATACAACATGCAAGACAGTAACATTTGTCAAAAGTAAATATTTTCTGCTGATTTGATATGTTAAACAATTGCTTTGTGTTCTTTTTTTAAAAAAAGTTATTTTTTGGAAAAATATTCAGCCCTGGGAGAAAAGAAACAAAAACAAATTATCCCTAAAAGAGTTAATGACAGCCTTGAGTATGTTGGGATACTTCTCTGTCAGATTTGCACATCTAGATTGAGCAATATTTGCCCACTCTTCTTTAGAGAACTGTTCAAGTTCGGTCAAATTGGATGGTGAGCGTTGGTGTACTGCTATCTTCAAATCTTTCCACAGATTTTCAATGGGATTTAGGTCTGAGCTCTGACTGGACATTCACTTTTTTCTGTTTCAGCCACTGTGTGGTCAATTTTGCTGTGTGCTTCGGGTCATTGTCGTGTTGAAAGCTGAACATTCTGCCCATCTTCAACTTTCTGGCAGAGGATAGCAGGTTTTTCTCAAGAATTTGACAGTATTTTGCCCCATCCATTTTCCCTTCTACCCTAACAAGAGACCCAGGCCCTACAGCAGAGAAACACCCCCCACAACAGGATGCTGCCACCTTTATGCTTTACTGTAGGCATGGTGTGTTGTGGATGGTGAGGTGCATTGGATTTCCACCAGGTGTACCATTTGGTATTGAGGCCAAAAAGTTTTGGTCTCCTCTCACCATAAGACCTTCTTCCACTTGGCATCAGAATCTTCAAGGTGCATTCTGGCAAAGTTCAAACGAGCCTAAATGTGGCCTTTCTTGAGAAGTGGCTTTTATCTTGCGACCCTCCCGAACAAGCCATAATTGAGGAGCGCTTGTGAAATTGTTGACACATGCACACGATGACCACTCTTTGCCATAAAATCTTGTAACTCCTTCAAAGTGGCCATTGACCTTTTTGTGGCCTCTTACCAGTTTCCTCCCTGCTCTTTCATCAGTTTGGAGGGACGGCTGGATCCAGGGAGGGTCCTAGTAGTACCAAACACTTGCCACTTCTTTATTATGGACTTTACTGTGCTCCTTGGGATTGATAAAGCCTTTGAGATTTTTTTGTATCCATCTCCTGCCTTTTGTCTGTCTACAGCTCTGTCCCTGAGATCTTTTGAAAGTGGCTTGCTACCCATAGTCAGTTGTTTGCTGTCAGTTGCACTGCCAAAAAAGGGAATGCTCCAAGGACAGCTGTTTTTACGCTTTACTAATCACATAGGTTACAATTGATCACAGGTGGAAGCCAGTAACCATGGTCTGCAATGGAAATGGTCATTACTTACACCTGATTAAGTTTACATATATAGTTTGGGGGGGGGGGGTGATCCTTTATTAATCTCAGTATTTCTTGTTTTTTATTTTTTAAAATTCTTCTGAACTGTAGCTGTGATATCTTTCACTGAGATGTTATAGATTGCATTGAGTAAGTAAGGCTGGAAAAATATCACTGCACAACAATTTTTTTAAAAAAATCTTGCTTCCTGAAAAGTTTTGCCTGATTGTGACAGGTACCTACTGGGTATGCACAAATATAGTTTTGGTTTAACTGCATCACGTAGGAACTCTGAGAAATAGACATTTATATGTTTACTGACAATAACATATTTAGTCACGTTTATGTTTCGCATAAGCTATTAAATTCAACAGAATTAAAAGTGTTTTGCTCCCGATTTTCTTTTGTATTCAATGTCTGGTACATCACGTTGCAGTGTCCAACAGTAGTCAGCAAGCATTGACAGATTCCAGTAGCCCTGGTATTGTTTCTCCATTGTAGCAATGTCCTGGTGAAAGCTTTCACCGTGTTCATCACTGATAGCACCAAGATTTGTGGGGAAGAAGTCCAAGTGTGAGTGGAGGAAATAAATCTTGAGTGACATTTTGCACTTCATTGTCTTGTATGCTTTGAGAAGTTTCTCTACCAGCTGAATGTAGTTTGGAGCTCTGTAATTGCCCAGAATATTGTCAACAACGTCTTTGAAGGCTTTCCAGGCAATTTTTTCCAGCCCAACTAACAGATCTTCAAACCACTTGTCACTCATAACATGTCTGATCTGGGGGCCAATAAAAATGCCCTCTTTGATCTTGGCATCAGTTATTCTTGGGAACATCTATCTTAAATAACGAAAACCTTCGCCTACCTTGTTCTGTGCTTTCACAAAATTCTTCACGAGTTCCAGTTTTATGTGAAGAGGAGGCAAAAATATCTTTGCCGGGTCAACAAGCGATTCATGTGCCACATTTTTCTGTCCTGGAACTAACTTTTTACGGAGTGGCCAGTTCTGTTGAGAATAGTGCAGCTCTTTGGCACGGCTGTCCCATTCACAGATGAAACAACAGTACTTTGTATAGCTGAGCTACAGTCCTAGTAACAGAGCAACAACTTTAACTCTACTAGGGCAGATGTCAACTTTTGTCGACAGGAGGGGTTGAGGGCGAATGTCAACAAAAGTCGACATCCAGGGATAGATGGCGACAATCAGCTGTTAATGGCGACAGTGCTCACTGTCACATCGTAGGCATTCCCTCTGTGCTTGGAGGAATGCTAGACTCGTTGACACGGCAACTAATCCTTGCGTGTGCATGAGTTGTGAAATGTAAACAATGGCAAGATGGCATCGACATGTCACAAGGGAGCGAAGCGAATGCAGAAAAGAAAACACTCGGCAGACAATGTTTTGCGCATTATCGCGGAGTCGGACTCTGATTTTTCAGAATCGGATTTTATTGACAGTGATCAGGAGATCGAACAAGAGAGTGAGAAGCCGGCATCAGCTGATCGGACACCAGCCGATGCCGCGCCAGCTGATCCGCTGCCAGCTGAGCGCATTCGTGCAGCTGATGCATCTACGGCAAGGTTCGCGTGGGAGGAATACGCAGACATTGATCCGTGGGAGCTGAACTGGCTATCGGACTTCACAAGACGGCATGGCTTGCTGTTGGACACGACAGATCACCAGCTGCTGACCTACTTCAGGCTGCTCTCTCCTGATGCTGCTTTTCAGCTACTGTCAGACGAGACAAACAGGTAGGCAGAGAAATTTTTTGAATCGTGGGCTGCGCTTGCATCGCATTCTCGTTTTTCAAAGTGGAAACCCACAACAAAAGACGAGATGAAGCGTGCTGTGGCATTACAAATAGAGATGGGACAGAACTGGTGATATAACTTCAGGGAGCATTGGTCCAAACGTGCTTTGTCCCCTGGTGGCTTTGGACAGGTTATGCAGTGTGATGATAGGTACGTGATGCTGCAAAGTTTTATTCACTTCTGTAATAAACAGAAGCAAATCCCATGGGGTGAGCCAGGCTATAACGCCATGCATAAAGTTCAGCCCCTGCTTGACATTGTGGAACCAACATAGAAACAATTTTATCAGCCTGGCTGTGATTTGTCTGTGCATGAATCTATGATAAAATAAAAGGGACACCTTTTTTTCTGCAAATATATGCCAGACAAGTCCACAAAGTATGGCATAAAGGATTTTGTACTGACAGAAGCAAACACTGGTTTCTGCCTGAAAGTAATTACATATACAGGAAAGTATTTCTTTCAAAGAGAGAACTGTCCTTTGACAAGTCAGGTTGTGCTGGAGCTGCTTCAGAGCTATGAACATTTGGGTCATGTTGTGTACATTTGGACAATTTTTATACATGCCCAGAATTGTTCATGGAGCTACAGAGCAGAGGAATTGGAGTTTGTGGCACAGTGAGGGTGAACAGGATACACATGAAGCCAGACAGGCTGAAGATGAAAAGAGGTGACAATACGGTTTTCATGCGGGCAGAAAACTTGGTGGCATGGCACGATGGCAAACGGGTGACTTGTCTCTCTACAGTACACACTAACAATATATGTGAGAAAGTGCAGCAACAGACAATTGAAAAGTAGGCGCCAAAGCAACACATATTGTAAGCAGTGCAATGTGGCAATGACTGAAATTGGCTGCTTTGAGCGAGATCAGACTTTGCAGGACTTTGCTGTGTAAAATGTATGTGATATGTATGTGAAATCATAGAGTATGCAGGCTCATACAACATGTAAGACAGTAACATTTGTCAAAAGTAAATATTTTTTGTTGATTTCAATTGCTTTGTGTTCTTTTTTTGGGAGAAAAGAAACAAAAAAAAAATTGCCCTAAAAGAGTTAAGATGTCCACAGATATTCCAGTTGTACCTGCTATACTGGACGTGCTTCAGCAACAGTTCCATATTCTCATACGTTCCTTTCATGTGTGCTGCATAGCCACTGAAAGAAAGTACTGAAGGATAAACGTTACTATTGTGTAGCAGAACAGCTTTCAGGCTTAACATTGACAAATCACTCCACTCTTCCGGGTTCTGATCACAACCTAAGGCTGAGAACAATCCTTCAATGTCACAACAGAAACAGAGACCGTCGACTTGTGCAAAAAAATTTCGTTATATCATGACGTTGGCCTCAAAACACAGAAATGTTTGTACCTGGTGACAGCAAACACCATTCCTGCAGTCTCGAACCCAGCATCTTTATATCATGACGTTGGCCTCAAAACACAGAAATGTTTGTACCTGGTGACAGCAAACACCATTCCTGCAGTCTCGAACCCAGCATCTCAGCTTTTGCTTTTGACAGACCCAAATCTCTGACCAAATCGTTCAATTCAAACTGTGTTATCAGATGTGGATCGCCTGATGAGCACGGTTCAAAATCCGGGTCAATGTCACTCTCAGTACCGTGCATTGCAGTTTCTTCATCTGGTTCATCTAATGTCCAATCCTCTGGTGGTTTTGGAATTGGAAGATTGTCGTCATGTGGCACGGGTCTCATTGCTGAAGGCAGATTAGGAACAGAACAGCTTCCAGCCTGGCCTGATTCCATGCCCAGGCTGCAGAGACCATTGTTGTTAAGCCTCTTAAAGGGAGCGAAAAATGTTTGGACACAAATATAATCAAAAAGTCATGACAAAACTGAAGATGTCTCTGAAACAGTATGTGATAGGTAAATTTTGATGTGATATTTGTGATCAGCACCCAAAAATCTATAAGAAACACCCAAAAGTGTTCAAGAAGCAAAACCTTTGTTGTGCAGTGATATTGATTTGTGTGTTTTCATTTAAGGCTGTAAAGCAAAAAAAGAAATGGGAATATTTCGAAGGGGGTGATTCTTTTCTATACCAACTGTATATCTGATGGGAAGGGGAAGAGACTGTGAGTGATCTCTCAACAGAGACATCAGGTGTCTCTCAATCTTCAGTTAGTGGCGGATTTTCATGCCATTATACCTTTATCAACTGCTTGAGCTCCTGTGTCATTTTCAAATATAGTAGGCTGTTTTAAGTTTAAGGTCATGACATTTTACATCCCAGTGGTTCAGTTAATTTTAAATTAGTTTCAATTATTTGTGGTTTGTAAATTATTAACACATATTACGTCATTGTCTTTTTATTGATACATTTGAAGCATTTCTGTAAAGTAAGTTATAAAGCATTATGTATTTTTGTCTGTTTCCCATTAATGGAAATTTTAGCACACGTTCTGACTTAAGTACAAAGTTGCTTTGCAATTGTCCACAGAATGGGACTAATTCATAACTCAAGTCCCACCTGTATTTATATTTTTGAAACTAAATAGTAAATCCTTTTCTCCTACAGGTGCACATTAAAATAATTGTTAGATTGTAATGTGCATAGGTTATGTAGAAGCTTTGATAATTCTCACTGCTGAAAGCTTGTAGATTGTTAAATTTAGAAAGGTAGAACACCATTGTCGAAGGGTAAAGTTTGTGAGAAATTGAGACAGTTGGGGATTTTGCATCTAAATGTCGTAAGAACCATATCCTCCACTGGTAAGAGGATTATGAAAGGCAACAACTGTCAAGAAATATAAAAAGTTGAGGGTGGGTGGAAATCCAGTGAAGAAATTTGCATTTGACTTTAATTTCTCTTTAATTGTTCATTTCATTGTTTAACCTGCTAGGTTCTACCGTCTTGTACCAGAATTAACCTTGTAGAAACTGAATGTCAACAGAACCTCTTTCAAATGAAACTTGGACACAACTGTCCTAAATGTCAGAAATCTGTGCTACCTGTTCAGTGTGCTTATCACTTCTTAATAGCAAAATACCAAGGAAATTTAGTTTTAGCATATTTGAAACTTGATTAAACAAGTCTTTTTTGTTTTGCAGTTATGTAACCTGTGAGAGGGGAATGTCTGCTGCACTGTTTGCAAAATGGTGTTGCTTTTGGCTAGTATTTTGTTTTTGATGCAGATAATTAAAATATTTCAATTGTTTGTTGTAGCTCTGTTTATTATAAGAAAATACACCAGATTCATTTTAATTTTAACATTACTCTCTTTTTAGGACTTAGCAGATGTTTGCCGACGTGAGGGTACAGAGCGTGATCTCAGGAATGTGGACCGTGTTTCTGGCCTTGGTAGCACTAGGTAACATTTTCACATATATATTTAGGTGGACTTATTTGCTAATACAGGTTAAGCCAAAAAGAAGTACCGCATGTCAAATGTTTATTCTACAAAAACGGTACAAGATAAAATTTAATTTCATTACGACACAAGAAACAGTATACAAAATAGATTTTTTTCACTTTGTTTTAAAAATGATGTCTTCAAGGTGATGGCCATTATTAGCGATACACTCTTTGGACAATTTCTGAATGCTCGCATGACTCATTCGGCCATTTCAAGGGGAATAGTGTACTTGAGGGCTTCACGGTTTTGAGATTGGGGTGTGTGTACCTTCGACTTGAGATAGCCCCAGAAGAAGAAATCGCATGGAGTGAGATCAGGTGAACGTGAAGGCCACCCGACATCGCCATGCAGGGAGATTAGCTTCCCCAGAAACATCTCCCAAAAACTTGCATGGTTCCCCATGCCGTATGAGCTGTTGCTCCATCCTGTTGAAACCAAGCATCCACCACATCTGTTTCTTCTAGTTGGGACCACAAAAAGTTCTCTAGCATTTCAACATAATGTTCTTAAGTGACGGTGACCGTTGCGCCCCTCTCCTCAAAAAAGTAAGGGCCTACAATGCCAAATTCTGCAACAGCACACCAAACTGTAACACTCTCAATGTGCAGGGGTCTCTGAAGTTCACAAGGGTTGGTTTCAGATAGCGAATGTTTTGCTTATTTATGCAACCATTCAAATGGAAATGTGCCTAGTCGCTGCTCATGACGATGGCATCTCGATGAACAGTTTGCAGAATTTTTGCACACAACTCTCAGCTCTGCCTGTCTCAGTGAGTTCCTGCACCACCACCATTTTGTATGGATGGAAATTAGGTCCTCATGCAAAATTCTCCTCAAAGACGTGTATAAATTAGGGAATCCATTCCCGGGAATTCGGGAATCCCGCCTTTCATTCCCAGGAATTCCGGGCTCTCGGGTATGACACAGTGCACGGGCATCTCACATGTGAACGGTTTTAGAACGACCAACACTTATTTTTAATAAAACTACTGCAATATGTTGACACAAATACAAGACTAACCTTATCTACAAGCAGTTTATGCTGTCATAGAAGTAAATGTATCTTTAGTTGTGGTAATAAGAGCGTAGAAAGCACAACGTCCTCACAGGTGGTGCAGTGGTAGTACCGCTGCTTTGCAGTAAGGAGACTGTGGAAGATTGTGGGTTCACTTCCCGGTTCCTCCCTGTGTGGATAGCGCTTTGAATACTGAGAAAACGCTATACAGTAATCCCTCACTTATCGCGGGAGATAGGTTCCAAGGCCGACCACGATAACTGAATTTCCGAGAAGTAGGGACACCATATTTATTTAATTATTTAACGTGTATTTGGACGTTTTTAAACCCTCCCTGTATTGTTTACAAACCACCCTTTACTCTATTAATAACAGGGACAACTGCTAAGCAATATGAAATCGGTAGATAAGTTTACACTTACTGTATAGCGAAGTACACGTAGCAGCTTGTAGGCGGTCATGACGTCGTCGACCTTGTTGCAAAGATTCCTAAAGCAGATTCCATCCAGACTACTGCCTTATCACGTCCACTTGCAACTCATTTTGCGCCCTGGTTAAAGGACACTGCGGCCGTAGATCTTATATGCTTTTCCTCCTTTTTAAATAAAAAGAATTGTGGACTCATTGATGCTGTGATGGTGTCCTGCAGCGGTGTAGCTGTTCCCTTCCTTCAACATATCCAAAACTTTTACCTTTTCTGGAATCATTTGCATCTTCTGTTGCCGCTTGG
This sequence comes from Erpetoichthys calabaricus, assembly GCF_900747795.2. NCBI lineage: Eukaryota > Metazoa > Chordata > Cladistia > Polypteriformes > Polypteridae > Erpetoichthys > Erpetoichthys calabaricus. The sequence continues at coordinate 4,628 of NW_026261636.1, read as the reverse complement.
ACACGGCCCCTGCAGCAGTAGCACATTAATGCTGAATGAGTGAGATGAGACTTCCTGGTTAATGCAGCACTCCGTCGCTGAGCCAATCAGCAGCACACAGGAACTTAACTGCGTGCTCTGATTGGGTAGCTTCTCAGCCATCCGCCAATAGCATCTCTTGTATGACATCAACTGGGCAAACCAACTTAGGAAGCAAGTACCAGAAGTAAAAAGACCCATTGTCCGCAGAAACCCACGAAGCAGCGAAAAATCCGCGTTATATATTTAGATATGCTTACATATAAAATCATCGAAAAGTGAACTGCGAAGTAGCGAGGGATTACTGTATATGTAATGAATTATTATTATTGTTATTATTAACGTGTCCAGCGTGCGGTCGTCCATGCGAGAGCGCACCTTCGTGCAGAAGTACGCCAGCTGCTGAGAAAGCACGCTCTGCCTCCACAGAAGTAGGCGGCACAATCATCAGACACTGATACACTTGTTCTGAGCAACGCCCGCGCTTGCCCTTGTACTGAAACACCGCCATTTCAGCTTTTACTGATGCATCCAGTTTCTTGTCATCATTCTGTGATGGCAAGTTTCTTGGCACAGATAATGCGGATGCAACAGACAGACGCATTGCAATTTCAAGTTGCTGTTCAAAGCTGTTGTCTGATGAAGTGCAAGCTGCAGCAATGGCGCCACCTTAATTATTTTCAACTATAACTCTGTTATTTCTTGATCGATTTTTACAGTTTAGACGCTATATATGCGAGCTTGGCTGTTCCCATTTCCCCGGGAATTACAGCAGTTTCATTCCCGGGAATGAAAAATGTCTGGGAATCCCTAGTTTAAATGCCTAAGGCAGAAGCATGTTTGTAAGCTGAACGTCAAAGAGAATGCAAAATTGATGCCCTTACAGTTTGGATGTTTTCAGGCGTTCGTACAGTCTGAGGACGGCCTGGAGATTTTCTGTTCAGTGTTGTACCCATCTGTCTAAATTTATCCACCAACTGAAGAATTGATATTCCGATGTGGAACGTCACCATTAGGAGGAATGCTGATTTGCGTTCGGAAGGTGCATTGCATAGTGATGATGGAGTCATTGTTTTTGAAGAACGTTTCGAAAGTGAAAGCACAGTGTGCACCAGACCAAGTCATATTGCTGACTGAAAACTACAAGGGGATCACCTATCAAAGGACCACCATCCCAACCCACTCGGCTACGTCTACCTTGCGTAATGACCTTGAGAAATGTGGTACTTCGTTTTGGCTCACTCTGTGCCTCTGTATACATTTTTTTCCAATATTATTTTTCTAAGTTTCTTCATGGAATAAAAATCATTTTAATTTATTTAATTTATATTACATTATTTTAATAGACATTCTAAATTGTGTAAGCATCAGTAGGACTTGAGGTAATGTTCCATCAGTGTATAGGTACCTCATTCAGGTTTGGTTCCTACCTTGGCTGGATGCTCCAAAGATATATACCCCTGCAGTCATTGAGCCCATATAGAATTAACTATTTCCAGGTGGGTATTGACATACAGGGTCAATGGATTAAAAGGCTAAACATTAAAGTCAGACTGCATTATTTAGCTTTATCTACTTGATGACCTCAAAGTCCCAAAGATAAACTGAGACATATGGAGACAGTTCCTCTTTCCAAAACAAGTAAACTGCTGAAAATGATTTATGTATAGTCGATGACTTAGGTTGTACAGTTGTCTCATGGGGTTATTTTTGTTTTTTGCAAACACACATAATACTGTTATAGCATCATCAGATGTCTTTAAGGATTTCTAGGATGAATTCATCTGGTTTATATATGTTTAGGTAAATCTTATTTGCCCCCGTCAGAAGGAACCAGAAGGAGTTGTGCTTTTTAGACCAGAGAATGTTATTTCATTCTTTAAGCATATGTGCTTTTTAGCCCACTGCATTTAAGCTGTTTTTGTTGTCAGTTGCCATACGCTGTCTATGACAAAGTAATCTGAATTAAGTTCTTTTATATGCCGCTTTTATGCATAGTTGTCCTTTAATAATTGGGTGACTGGTGTCTCTTACTGTCTGCTTAAGCAGTATCAGCCTCCATTGGTTTCTTTCACTCTTCACTATTTATTTCACTATTTCTTTCAGCTAGTGGTCAATTTAAAAACTACAGAGTCCTACGTTATTTGCTGATGTTCTTTGAAGTGAAGAAGCTAAGACTTACAACCACTATTATAACCATCTTAAAAGCCATGTAAATTTATACTGTTTGCCATTACCCTTCTGAATTGCATGCATATACCCAGCCTTTAGGATTTTAGTAAAATATTCAGCACATATGATGCTATCACTAATTTTGTGTAGGTGATAAAGTGGCAGTTAAGTGTATAGTATCTTGACAAATGTTTGACTAAGTAATTTCTGCATCTACACAAAACTTCTACCGCCAACTAAATTAGCCAGTAAGACTTTACATTTACGTACAAAAGTTTGGACATGGTAAGAAAATGTGTATGATTTGAGAAGAAGGATTGATATATGTTAATCAATCAGTTAATTGTCAGTTTTACCTATTGCTACAATAGTAATTAAATAGAAATGGCTCCCTCTTTATTTTCTTTATCTTTCTCTGTAGGAGAAGTTTCCAGCTGTTAGACTTGTATCAAGATAACTGAAGCACACATACTGTAAGAAATATAATACAGTGTTCCCCCACTATATTATGGTTCAACTATCGTGCCCCCGCTATATCGCGGATTTTTCTGTGAAACATGTAACTTTCTATCACGGAAATCTGTGGTTTGTTGTTTTTTATGGATTTTTGACAACTTTTTACATTGAAATAAGCATTTTTCTATGCTAAACTATAATAACAACAATGTATTACTGTAATTATAACATATACAGTCATATGAAAAAGTTTGGGAACCCCTCTCTGACTGCATAATAATTTACTCTACTTTCAACAAAAAAGATAACAGTGGTATGTCTTTCATTTTCTAGGAACATATGAGTACTGGGGTGTTTTCAGAACAAAGATTTTTAGTGAAGCAGTATTTAGTTGTATGAAATTAAATCAAACTAGCCAACCCGCAGCGTAGCATACACCGCATAATTATTTATTGATGGGTGAACACGTCCTGAAAGACACAGTTGTCCAAATGGGGTGGGTTTGAGGATATGACTGTGAGTGAATGAAAAGATGGAACTCTGGAGAGAGCAACATACAATTCTCCGTGACTGAAAACTGGTTTTGGCACATACAGGCATATCTGTTTGAAAGTTTGTCCCTGTGCCTTATTAATTGTCCTTGCAAAGGACATATATACATACATATATATATATATATATATATATATATATATATATATATATATGTATGTATGTATCTATAATAATAAAAGGCAAAGCCCTCACTGACTGACTCACTCACTCACTGACTGACTCATCACTAATTCTCCAACTTCCCGTGTAGGTGGAAGGCTGAAATTTGGCAGGCTCATTCCTTACAGCTTACTTACAAAAGTTAGGCAGGTTTCATTTCGAAATTCAAAGCGTAATGGTCATAACTGGAACATATTTTTTGTCCATACACTGTAATGGAGGAGGCGGAGTCACGTATCGCGTCATCACGCCTCCTACGTAATCACGTGAACTAAAAACAAGGAAGAGATTTACAGCATGAGTCACACGCGGGAACGAAGGTAAATGACGAAAATTTTTGACTGTCTTTTAATACTGTGTAAGCATACATATTAACACGTGCAATTAAACGTGTGCATTTACGGGGTGATTTCTCAGGCTTAAAAGCTCAACTTTTATCAAACGCGGGAACAAAGGTAACTGACGTTGTTCACTGTCTTTTAATACTGTGTAACCATACATATTAACACATGTGCAATTAAACGCGTGCATTTACGGGGTGATTTCTCAGGCTTAAAAGCTCGCCTTTTACTAAAAAGGTAAATGCAAAACTATTTTCAATCAGTTTATTGAAACGCTCCCGTTAAGGATTGCAATAACATATTCGCGAGATAAAAGAACGAAGTAGGGGGAAATGGAGGAACAGCCGCAAACAGCGAAGAGCAAAAAATTAATTAAACAATTGAGAACGGAGCGAGTTAAGCATACAAGCATGTTCATAAGGGAAACAAAGCACGGTGTAAAACGTAAGTTTAAATTAAGATTATAGAAACGCTCCCGCTGCGGATTGCAATAACATATTCGCGAGATAAAAGTTTAATGAGAAGACACGAGGTATAAACGAACCACACGCCGTGGCGCAACGTTAGGGGCAACAGTTTCAACCATTCTATGATCTGCTTCTCGCAACTGAAAGACGGCACATGGCGGATGTTAGCTGACTTGCTGACCGCAACGTTAGGGGCTTCAACTATGGCGCTGACGCCACATCTCAGTGCCAACACTTTGCAGACTGTACTTAAAAGACACGCCCTCCTCACTGGACAGTTAAAAACACCAATCAAACTAACGATGACATCAAGTATTACCCAATCAAAAGTAGGAAAGGAGGCATCTTCATAAAATGCGTGTGGGATGATTTGCATGAGACGCTGCTTTAAAAAAAAAAATGATAAAAAAAATACGGGATAAATCCAGTCCAGTATTGATGCAAAACAGAACGCGCAATT
>NW_026261635.1:5000-42370 GCF_900747795.2 Erpetoichthys calabaricus | reverse complement strand
TAAATGATTCTGTCATCCCAACAGCTGACCCATTTATAGCAAGTGATAGGTAAGCCGGTGACTGTTTCCTGAACTGTATGATCATCTCCTGATTTTTTTGAATGTTAAGGTCCATATTATTATGGGAGTCAGATTTTCCAACTTTTGTCCTTATATGGACTCATGATTGTTTGCAATGAGGCCTATTAGTGTTATGTCATCTGCAAATGTAATATGTTGACAGATGAATCGCCAGAGGTACAGTCATTTGTGTAAAGCGAGAAGAGCAGTGGAGAAAGGACACATCCCTGCTGTGCACCAGTACTAAGCGTTAATGGGTCAGTTGTGTGTGCCCAATGTCACATACTATTTCCTATCTGTAAGAAAGTCTATGATCCAATGGCAGACTGAACTAGGTGAATTTCTCATCTAGGAGCTCTGCAAAGATGGTGTTGAAAGCAGAGTTAAAGTCCACAAACAAGATCCTCACATAAGCCCCTGGTGTTGGTAAATAAAGCTTAGACCTAAATTCACTGCATCATCCACAGACTTGTTGATTCTGTATTGAAACTGAAATGGATCCAGGAAATCTTTTATACCATTCTTGAGGTAATTCAGAATAAGGCGTTCAAAAGTGTTCGTTACCACAGAGGTGAAAGCTACTGGTGTGTAGTCAACTTGACCTGTGATCTTTGATTTTGTTTGCTACAGAATGATGCTGGTCATCTTGAAGCATACAATTACAGATCCATATATTGGTTGAAAATATCTAAAATACTGTAGACAACTGGTGTGCTGAGTGTCTTAGTGTGGAAGGCAAAATAAGGTCCAGGCCTGCATGCTTTATTAATATTTTGCTTTTTCAATAAGCTTCAGACATCTTTTGCAGTGTTGGCAAGAGATGGAAGCTGAGAAGAAGATGAATGTAGAGTAGTAACAGTGAGACCCTCAGGAAGATTTATGTCCCATTTCCTTTCAAAGTGACTGTAACACTGATTTAACTGATTAGCCAGACTGGATCAGTAGAACTGTTTGACATTTGTTCCTTATAGTCAATACCTTCATTCATCTAGAGCTAGCATATAGCAAGCAATTTTTTATTTACAGAATGATAATTATGCTCAGCCTGAGACAGCTTTCTAGAATAAAATGAAGTTTACCTTATAAACATTTTGATAAAGTTGCTCCCACGCCTAAACTTGAAGTAACAACATTCAATTCAAAAGGGATTGAAATGTCAAGATGACATAGAAGTGGTGCTATATTCAATAATTGATTAAGATGAGAAAAAGTTTCTTGAGATATCCATTATAATGTTTGATTATTTTCTCATTTAAATTTGTAATTGAGGAAATAATGTTATTTAAAATCATTATGAATACACAATAACAGTTTGCAAACCCAGCAAATCATTTTACATGGTTCAAAGAATGTGGAGCTTTCCAATTTACATCTATCTGAATTTTGGAAAGCTCCATGCTAAGACCTTTGTACAAAATTTAGTACCTAAAAAAACACAGTACAGTTACAAAATTGTCATTTTTATACTAAATAGATAGATAGATAGATAGATAGATAGATAGATAGATAGATAGATAGATAGATAGATAGATAGATAGATAGATAGATAGATAGATAGATAGATACTTTATTAATCCCCAAGGGGAAATTCACATACTCCAGCAGTAGCATACTGATAAAAACAATATTAATTAAAGAGTGATTTTTATTTCAAAACATTCCAATATATATCAATAAATAGTTTTTTAAACAGTTAGATTCAACAATAACCTCATTGATTTGGAACTCAAAACACCTACGTATCTGAAGAGCAACCCTACAAAGACCTCAGGCAGAAGGTGGCATGGCTCTACCTAATTTTCAGTTTTATTACTGGGCAGCAAACATACAAGCCATAAAAACCTGGACACAAATAAATGAACATATACAGGCTTGGTCCGCAATAGAAGTAAAATCCTGTAGTACTTCTTTATACTCCTTGCTCTGCTCTCCAATAAATGCAAGTTATCGCAAATATACTAATAACCCAATTGTGCTTTACTCACTCAGAATATGGAACCAAATTAGAAAGCATTTTAAGATGGAAAATCTTTTATCAGTGGCACCTCTGCAAGAGAACCACCTCTTTCAACCTTCGCAAGTATATCCAGTTTTTAATACCTGGAAAAGTTTTGGGATTAAAATGCTCAGAGATCTTTATATAGACAACATATTTACATCTTTTGAACAATTACGTTCAAAATTCAACCTCCCAGCTACACATTTCTTTCACTATCTTCAAATTAGAAATTTTGTTAAACAGAAACTGCCGATTTCCCCCACCTCACACCCTCCACAACGCTGGAAAAAATACTGCTCAATTTCGAGGAATTAAACACTACAGTAATCCCTCCTCCATCACGGGGGTTGCATTCCAGAGCCACCCGCGAAATAAGAAAATCTGCGAAGTAGAAACCATATGTTTATATGGTTATTTTTATATTGTCATGCTTGGGTCACAGATTTGCGCAGAAACACAGGAGGTTGTAGAGAGACAGGAACGTTATTCAAACACTGCAAACAAACATTTGTCACTTTTTCAAAAGTTTAAACTGTGCTCCATGACAAGACAGAGATGACAGTTCTGTCTCACAATTAAAAGAATTGTGAATTTCCCATTGGGATTAATAAAGTATCTATCTATCTATCTATCTATCTATCTATCTATCTATCTATCTATCTATCTATCTATCTATCTATCTATCTATCTATCTATCTATCTATCTATCTATCTATCTATCTATCTATCTATCTATCTATCTATCTATCTATATATCTATCTATCAAAAGAATGCAAACATATCTTCCTCTTCAAAGGAGTGCGTGTCAGGAGCACAGAATGTCACATAGATAGAGAAAACAATCTCTAGCAAACAAATCAATAGGGCTGTTTGGCTTTTAAGTATGCGAAGCACCGCGGCACAAAGCTGTTGAAGGCGGCAGCTCACACCCCCTCCGTCAGGAGCAGGGAGAGAGAGAGAGAGAGACAGAGTTTGTTTTTCAGTCAAAAATCAATACGTGCCCTTCGAGCTTTTAAGTATGCGAAGCACTGTGCAGCATGTCGTTTCAGGAAGCAGCTGCACAAAAGATAGCAACGTGAAGATAATCTTTCAGCATTTTTAGACGAGCATCCGTATCGTCTAGGTGTGCGAACAGCCCCCCTGCTCAATCCCCATACGTCAGGATCAGAGAAAGTCAGCTAAAGAGAGTAAAAGTAAGCAATCTAGCTTCTCAGTCATCTGCCAATAGCGTCCCTTGTATGAAATCAACTGGGCAAACCAACTGAGGAAGCATGTACCAGAAATTAAAAGACCCATTGTCCGCAGAAATCCGCGAACCAGCAAAAAATCTGCGATATATATTTAAATATGCTTACATATAAAATCCGTGATGGAGTGAAGCCGCGAAAGGCGAAGCACGATATAGCGAGGGATCACTGTATTTCCGCATTATATAAAATCTTATTAGAGTCCCTACCTTTCAAAGATCCAAGAGGACATTGGGAAGAAGATCTCTTAATCAATATATCAGAAAAGGAGTGGAAGGTAGCAAAGCAGAGAATTCACTCGAGTTCTATATGCACAAAGCAAAGAATCATTCAACTAAAAATTATATATCGAGCTCATCTGTCTCGCTTAAAACTGTTCAAAATGTTTCCAGGGCAGGATCCAACCTGCGAACGCTGCAACCAAGGTCCTGCCTCACTGGGTCACATGTTTTGGGCCTGCACCAAACTAACATCATTTTGGACCAAAATTTTTAAGTGCCTTTCAGACAGCCTTGGGGTCACAATCCCTCCTAACCCATTAACAGCTGTGTTTGGTGTTCTTCCAGATGGACTTGAATTGGAGAAGGACAAGCAAACGGTGATTGCATTCACTACACTTTTGGCATGCAGACTTATTTTGTTAAATTGGAAGAATCCTAATTCTCCTCCGATAAGTCAGTGGGAAACCGATGTTTTATATTATTTGAAATTGGAAAAAGTCAAATTCTCAGTTAGAGGATCTGTACAAAATTTTTTCAAAACCTGGCAGGATTTAATCAATATTATTTTAGAATAAGAGAAATAACTATTACCGCATTTAATTCCCTTCTCCATCTCTTATTTACATATATATTTACTTCTCCCTTTCTTTTGTTTAATGTTGCCTTATTAGAAAGCCCTAAGCAATTTTCCTTTAGCTAAGCTCTCCTTCTCAGGGGTGGGGTTTGATTTGTCTTCAATTTTGTTGGGTTATAAATTGATCTATTTGTATGGAATGATTACAATGAAAATTAATAAAACAAAATATATAAAAAAAAGAAAGTATAATTAAAGAGTGATAAAAACACAGTGCAAGTTAAAAAGTGCAAGGCGGAGAGTGTGAGGCAGGTATAACAGTCAATAACATTGTATAACATTGTATATGTTATCATATAAAAATAATTTTCCCATACCCTAGTAAAGATCTTCCTCACAGTGTTCTGAGGAGTCCCGAAAGCAGAGGTACCAGAAACACTCTCCAAAGTTGCCCACTAGAGGGGGAAAACACAGTCAAATACCAAGACTAGATACCCAAAAGGCAGAGACAAATCTTTATAAAAATAAATGGTTTAATACAGAATCAATACAGAATCCAGAAGCATGATCAAAAACAGAGCAGAGGTTCAAGAAATCAATAATAACAGTCCTAAAATGAAATCCAAAGACAAAGTTGAAACACAAAGCAAAAATCCAGAAAACAATAACAATAGCACCAAAGCACACAAAAACTCTCCACTCCCTAGCACTTTCAATGAACCACCAGGAACTGTGGGAGACCTTCCCTTAAATAGGGTGAAATACCTTTCCTGGTGGAGATCAGCAGGTGGCTTCGCTCTTTGGGGAGCCACCCACAAAACACAAGGGACATTACCTACGCCACGCCACTTTCTCAATATACACACAAAGAAAAAGGTACATTATAAACAAAAGAAACATTGATACAAATAAATAATAATTAAACAATAAAGACATAAAACACAGCTGTGAACTCAGACAAGGAGAGAAAATGCAGGTTGATATGTGGCTAGACATATCTTTAAGAAGATCAAAATATCATCTATGTACACTAAAAGGAAACATTCCATAATATTCCATTTACAAGCCCCTAGAACATTACAGAATATAATACTATGAAGTAATATTGAATGGTGTTTTCTATTCATCCTCTTCCTTCATTCAAATTAGGGTTGATTTTGTAAATACAGTCAAAGCAATGATTTGGTTTAATAAAGATGAGATTAAATATGAGAGGATAGTTACTCTTAATGGTTATTTTTATTAAATTTCCAAAAATCAATTCCTGGCCACATAGTTCCATCACCAGTAGGATTAGAAAATAGACATCCATTTTCCAGAATATATAAATCCATTCTCCAAGTTTTCTTTAATGCAGTCATGCATTGTCTTGCAAGGTATGAACATTCCCTTGAGGAAGAGGTACACCAGGAAGGACAATAAATAAAACAAATAAGAGCTTTTTGTTTGCTAAGCACGTCCCTCAAATTTTTGTACTGATCTGAAGGAATGTTTATGTTACAGAGAACTTCATATCACAATTCCTAAAGATTGTTGAAAGAATAATCACACCAAGAGGCTAATTTTGTATTTTCCCAGTTCAGTTTGTAATTATTTTTCAAGCCTCTTAGTTGGTCATTTGTTTAAATATATAAGTTATGAAATTAACTACAAACTGTTTCTGACTCTTCTCTGTTCTGTTTCTCTTCTTGGTATCCTGTTGTGGCACTCAGTGGATGGAAAAATTCTCTCATCATACTAAATGGCAGGCACAGACTTATACTGCGGTGGACTGAAACTGTCAAACTGTGTACAACTTTGTCTTTTGATTTGGTCTGTAATTACTGACCTTGGACCAATGGTGGACTTTCTCCAGGGATGCTGTAACTGCAGTGTTGGTTCTCTTCTCCTCCTTTCTGAACTGACCTTAATATTAATAATGATAATATTAATGGACATATACAGCTAGGATCCTTTCACATAAGTTAACTTGAAATTGCTTTGTTTTACTGTGTGTTTAAACTAATCTGCTTTGTTACGTGTGTGCATTATACAATTTGTAAATCTGTAATTTTGTTTTACCCTTAAACTTGTCTGTGAAGATTCTCAGTCATCCAGGTGAAATTATCTGGTAGTTGAGTCATGGCAACTGGGCTTCTTTCTTGTTAGGTAGATACATTTCACTGCTCATCCAAGCAGCTTCTTCAGTTTGAGGAATGTTGTTAGAGACCACAAATTTATCCTCCAGGTTAGTTTCACTTCACACCTACCCTGAATAGGCTCGTTGAGTAAAACAAAGGAAGGGGAAGGTGTGGGTAGATGTAACAGTCACACCTTTTAACAGCCCCTCCTACCCCCATAGAGTGGGTCGTTATGAGTGGTCCACCTGATGGAGGTGTGAATTGGGCCAGATTTTCCTGGGAATGGATGAAAGGGCAGCATGATAAATTAAAGATAGGTTATGCCTAAGGCCTCCACCTCTGTTGAGTGAGGAGTTGTTGATTTGAACATGCAAAGCTTCCCTCACCCTTCTCTCATACAAATTGTCTTCTCTATCCAATATCTGAACGTTAGTGTCCTCAGATGAGTGTCCTTTGTCCTTCAAATGGAGGTAACACAGCTGATTCCGGCCCTGAGGTGTTACTCCTTCTGTGCATGTGCAAATCAACAACCCCTCACTCAACAGAAGTGTGAAGTGAAACTAACATGGAGGATAAATTTGTGGTCTCTAACAACATTCTTCAGAATGAAGAAGCTGCTTGGATGAGCAGTGAAACGTATCTACCTAACAAGAAAGAAGTCCAGTTGCCATGACTCAACTACCAGATACCCTTAAACTTGTTACAACACTCTAAAGCTTCATTCTGTAATGAGTGCTTCAGAAAAAGAAATTTAATTGAGCTGAAATTAAGTGAATATTAACATGGGCATGCAGACAGATTTCTAAACTGCTGTCTTTGTGTTTTCTTAAACATCTCTTTTCTTGAGGAATTTAAGCAAATTTCATAGCACTTTTGTACTTGCAGGTGCTCTAGTGACTTTATTTCAAGGCTCAATTTGTCCTCTCCCAATATTAGGTATTTGAAGTTCTCCATTTGTTCTAAGATCTCCCCCAATTACCTCTTTTCTCAGTATGACTATAGGTGTAGTCTTCATGAAATTAACTTCCATTATAATCTTTGTATGTTTTCTCTACCATACTTTATACTATAATGAGTTTTTTCACTGGATTCTGTTAAGAGAACCAGGTTGTTGGTTATGTTGGAACACTGAATGATTAATAGAGAGGAAAGATCTTTTTTTGAATCTGATCTAGATGTTATCATCACTCTACCATTCTTTTCTATGCAGCTTCCTATCCCAAACCTAGTTTCGTATGATAAACCAGTGTTATGAAGAACTAGTAAAAATGAAAGTGTAAACTTTAAAATTCTGATTTAGAAAAAATGGCTGACTTCTGTCCATTTGCAGAGATGTTGCTTTTAAGTGCGAGATCACTGTTTAATAACGTTTTTATTCCAATTGATTTTTTCACTTTTGCTGATTTTGATTTTATATTTTTTGCTGAAATTTGGTTAAGAAACAGAGAGTATAGTCAACTTCTTGAATTTGGTCCTCCACATTATAAGTTTTTTGTAAACCCAAATCAAATCACCAAGGTGGCAGTGTAGCTGTGGTTTGTAGGTTTTAATTGTTATCTTCTTAGTATGGGTTAATTTAACTCCTTTGAAATATAAATGTTTAAGATAGTTTTTAATGAACATGTTATTTGTTGCTTGATTTATCTGCTTCCTAATTTCAATGCTAGTGTAATTCTGTCGGATTTTCTTTCTGTTGGATTTTCTTTCTGAGGTTGTGTATAAATATGATAAAATTGTTATTGCTGGAGATTTTAATATCCATGTTGACCCTTTTTTTGATCCCAAAGATACAGAGGTTTTGAAAATGGTGCAGCATGTAACAGGCTCAACACATAATCGTGGTCATACCTTGTATTATAATATTCACCTCTGGAGCACTTCCATATGCATAGGTTCATAGTAGTATCATGTGGTGCCGTCCAGATATGATGTCTTAAAGATCATAACTAGTAGTCTATCTTCGGCTACAGTTCCTTGTGCTTTCAAACACGCAGTTGTACATCCAATCGTGAAAAAACCTGATCTTGACCCTGCCGTCTTCTCCAATCTTCGTCCAATTTCCAAAGTACCTTTCTTGTCAAAATTACTCGAAAAAGTAGTTTATGAGCAATTAATTCATCACCTACAGGACCATCAGGTAATGGACCTTTTTCAGTCAGGCTTTAGGCCCCAACACAGCACAGAAACCGCGCATTTACGTGTCCTAAATGATGTCCTTTTGGCATTGGACTCAGGACTCTACGTGATTATGGTTCTTCTCGATTTATCTGCTGCCTTCGACACAATCGACCACGACATCATGATCTCCCGACTCGAATCCTGGGCTGGTGTATCTGGCTTAGCCCTCAACTGGTTCAGGTCATATTTCTGCAACAGGACTCTTAGAGTCATGCTAGACGATTTTTCGTCTGAATCAGTCCCACTCCCATGTGGTGTCCCCCAGGGTTCCATTTTGGGGCCACTACTTTTTTCAATTTACATCCTGCCTTTAGGTGAAATTTTTAGAAAACATGCAATCTCGTATCACCTATATGCTGATGACTGCCAAATTTATTTCTCCCTCAAGTCAACTGACTCCACTAAACCTCTTCTCGACTGCTTATCTGACATTAAGGACTGGCTGGCTGTAAACTTCCTTCACCTGAACGATTCAAAAACCGAGGTCATTGTTTTTAGTCCCGACCGCAAACAGACCCTACCCCTTGGCCTCGACTTTCTTCCCATTCCAGTAACTTCGTCTGTTTCCAATCTTGGAATCAAAATGGATATGGTCCTGAAAATGGATGCTCAAGTCAACAGCACAGTAAAATCCTGCTTTTTCCATCTCAGGCGAATTGCCAAACTCAAACCAATTCTGCCTTACCACCTCCTGGAATCAGTAATCCATGCATTCATTACGTCCCGGCTCGACTATTCTAATTCCTGCCTATATGGTGTTAGTAAAGCCACTCTTTCTAGACTCCAATTGGTTCAAAATGCGGCTGCAAGGCTTTTAACTGGAAGCAGCAGAAGCCAACACATTATACCGATTTTAAAAACCCTACACTGGCTGCCGATTAGATTTAGAATTGATTTTAAGATACTCCTCTTAACCTTAACCTATAAGGCACTAAATGGTCTAGCCCCTGCCTACTTGAGTGTCTTGCTCCATCGTCACAATCCCCCTCGTGTTCTTAGATCCGCAGATCAGCTGCTCCTAACCGTTCCCAAGGCACATTTTAAAGTTCGTGGTGAAAGGGCTTTTTCCGTCTGTGCACCCAGGCTCTGGAACTCCTTACCTTTAGTGGTTAGGCAAGCCGCTTCAGTCGCCACATTCAAATCACACCTAAAAACGCACTTCTTCACATTGGCTTTTAATTCTTAACCTGTCTTATTTCCACTTGCTTTTTGCTATTTCTCTGTTTAATTGGGTCCCCTGACCTGTTTTTAGTGTCTCTGTTTTAATTCTCTCTTAATGTTTGTTTTTAATATTTTGCTTTTAGTCTTGCTTGTTTTAACTGTACAGCGCTTCGGTTAGTTGTAATGCTGTGTTTTTAAGCGCTTAACAAATAAAAATGGTATGGTATGGTATCATGTTTCATATTCAGCCCTCCTCTGCCCCTAAAAATGCTAGCCAGGACGTTTTTTGCATGTATTATAGATTCAGCTACAGCTGTAAAAGTCTTTTCTTTTCTTGTTCCAGATTGATGGCTGTGCATATGTCTGAAATCTTATGGTTGGTAGATTTTAATATTTATGTTTGTCAACCTTAGGTTTTATTGCACCTTTATGAATTAAGTCAAGGGCAGGATGCTCAAAAGCCCTTTGGATTAGTGAGGAGATTCGGAGAAAATGTAGGGGAACTGAGCTTGGAAGGCTGTTATTTGAGACTATTAACAGTCTTGTCAATCCTGTTACACAAACATATGTGTCAAGTAATATTACTTGCAAATAGTTTTTAACTTTTTTTACCTGTAAAGTAAATGAACTAGGGGCCTCAGTTGTGCACCCTCCATCTTATAGTGAGGTACAGATGCTGGTAATTAGCTTGCTTAGATCTTTTTCTGAGCAGGAGTTCATTGTACTAATCCATCATCTTAAACCAACCTCTTGTTCTGTGAATTTCATATCTACAAAATTGTTTAAAACGTTAATGATACTATAGCTCCTTTTCAGTTAGTAATTCTATATAGTTCTCTGTTCACTGGTGTTTCCAAATTATTTAAAAATGCTATTGTACAGTTCTTGATCAAGAAACTAAGTCTGGACCAGTTAGACCTAAATAATTACACACCAAGTCACAAACTTCCATTCTTAGCCAAAATATTACAAAACCTGGTTGACGTGGTTCAATGCTACAACAGTTTTGAGAAATTCCCTTCTGGTTTTAGAACAAAACATAGTATAGACACATCTCTTTTAAGGGTTACAAATGACCTTCTAATAAATGAAAATGTGGGTAATGTTGCTGTTACAATTCTTTTGAATTTAAGTCCTGCTTTTCACACTATTGATCATATTACTGTGATGAACAATTTAAAACAGTGGCTTAGAATATCTCTATTGAGAATCTATTGTTCTCTTACTTCTCCTATTGAACATTTGTAGTAGCCGTTGGAAAGGAGGTTTATTCATCTTCTATGTTGTAGATGCCACATGGACTGGACTGGCATTGCAGCCAGAAGAGGGAATGGTTCCTTACCCGGATGGGAGGCTCCTAGAAGGCAGACGGGCATCCAGACCAGGGAAGAGAGAGGAACCAGACCCAGAAGAGATGGCCAGAACAAAGGTACGTACAGCCCACCAAAGGAAGAGGTCGCTGGGGGCTTTCTATTCCCCCCAGATGTTAGATGTCAGTAGTCCTCCATGAAGGCACCCTTTCGGGAACCAGCAGGAAATGTTAGAAGATGGAGTCCGGCAATACAAAACTGCTGGGTGCTGCAAGGGGGGAGCTGTAGGGAGTTGTACTCCCTAATTTATGAGACTTCCATGTGACCCAGAAGTACTTCCATCTGGGAGTTACCCTGGCACTAGAAGTACTCCCGGATCTGTAATAAAAGGGGCTGCACTCCCTTATCCAGGCAAGTCGTACCTGGGAGGATGTGGAGTAGCACTGGAGGAGGGCAGTGCGGTGGTAAAAGGAGAGGTATAGTGGAAAAAGAAAATTTGTTTATTTGTGCTTGTGCGACTTTGTGGAGGAATTGTATAAAAAAAGCCTTCCATTATTTGAATTTGGGACTTGGTGTGATTGTGTTTAGGGGTTGAGTTCCTCAAGGCTCCAATTTTATTTTCTTTATATATGCTTCCACTTGGATATGTCATTCAGAAACACAATTTTAATTTCCAATGTTATGCTAATGACTTACAGCTTTACCTTTTTTTAAATCCAAGTTATGTGTCTTATTTGTCTATTATGCAAGAATGTATAGATGATATAAGAAATTGGATGTCTCTTAACTCTTTTCAGCTAAATTCTGATTAAATGGAATGTTTTAACTTTCTTCAGCTAAATTCTGATAAAACTGAGATTTTAATAATTAGCCAAAAATGAAATACAGTTTATGTAAAGCAAGCCCTTGGTTGTTTAGCACCAAGTATTAAATCAGTGTCCAGAAATTTAGGGGTGCTTTTTCACTCCAGCTTATGTTTTGAAGCTCATGTAAATTAACAGATGCAATCATTTATTTATAAATTGAGAAATATGCATAAGATCAGAACTTTTTTGTCATTTGAAAATACTGAAAGAGTCATATATGCCTTTATTACATCCTATGGTGATTATTGCAATGCTTTGTCCAGCTTTAGTTGGTGATGAATGCTGCAGCTAGAATAATTACAAGATCAAAACTATGTAATCACATTACTCTAATTTTGGCATCTCTCCACTGGCTTACAGTTCAATTTAGAATAAGTTTGAAATCTTTTTGCTTACTTTTAAGGCTTTGTATGATTTAGCTCTTGAATATGTCTGAATTACTGATACCAAGCAGAGACTAATACGATCATATAGTCAAAGGGCTAATAGCTGTTTGAAATTCTACATTAAAGACCAAAGTTGGTAAAAAACATTTTCTGTGATATCACCTAGACTTTGGAACAGCTTACTGATGGGCATTAAATCATCTAATTTAGTAGCAACCTTTAAATCTTATTTAAATGTATATTTATTTCATTTAGCCTTTTTAAATGTACATGGTTCTTAAATGTAGCCCTGTTTGGAAAAAACACATTCTAGCTACCACTCATATTGCTAAACTTTGGCTACACACAGAAGAAAGTGTTTGAGCTGAGAGACTCAACCAAACCATTCATAACGGAAGCCAAAGTCCCAGATCGTACAGGGTGCAGATGAAAGGCAGAACAAGCAGTCAATCAGGCTATCAGCACATTTAAGCACAACATAGTTGCTGAAATCGGGCAGGACCGGGTTCAGTTGGAGACAAGCACCCAGAATATGGTTCAAAGCCACAAAGAGAGAGAGGAAAGAAATGGCATTTTCAGAAGTGACCAAAATAGAGGACAAGATGTACAAGATCAAAGCTGTAAGTCAACAGTAGCAAGGGAGGTGCACAAATTGGGAAGCAGCCACTCACAGGGCTCTAACATTGACTGACAAGTGGAAGATCCCAGATGCAAGACTAAGCTTCCTCATTTCCCAATTCCTGGAAAGACACATCTCTGGAATGGCTCAGAGGAGAACTTTTACCACTGTGATGCCCAGAACTCCAACTTACAGCTTATTCTATTGGGCTGCAAGGCACTCTTGTCCCAAAGCCAGTATTAATGGCACCATGACATGGTCCTGCAAAAAACAGCAGAGGTTTTGGTAGAACACAAATGCAAAGTGAATAAGACCAGCCCATTAACATCCTAACAGTGGATAAACTTCATCAGGGCACACAAAACATCGACCACAATGAGTGGCCTGTCCTGATACCTGGGTGTTAGTGGAACATGAGGGTGAACCTGGAGCAACAACTGAAATTTCCATATAACCAGACATTGTCCTGTGTTCCACCTCTGCCAGGGCAGTGGTTATCATCAAGCTCACTGTCCCATGGGAGGAAAGTATGGAGGCAGCCTTTAAGAGGAGAAAGGAAATGTTTATTAAGTTGCCTGTGGCATACACAGAAGCAGGATGGAAGGCATCTACAAAGAGGTTGGAGAATCCACCTAACAATTCCAAAGCATTTGTATTTACTGGTTTCAGACAGAAGGAGAAACTCAAGGAAATGGCTAAGGAGGTGGAGTAAGGGAGTTTCTGACTGTAGCTCTTAAGGAAAGTTGCAAAGTGGGATTGTCAGCTGCAGGGAGCAGTAGGGAGATGTTGCTGTTGCTCCACCACCTTTAGATACTCTATGATTAAGGAGCAAAAGATCTGTGAGGGGTGGCTCCCAGCTGACAACACTGTTGCTGACCTAATGGCACTAACACAGGTGTAACAGACAGCAATGCTCTACAGGCAGAGAATACCTGTGCTTCCATCTAGATCTCTTTTATGTTTTATTTACTTTACTGAAGCATTGTTTTAAACCTTTGATCTTATTTTCAAAGTCAAAGTGAACTTTATTGTCATCTCAACCATATACAAGTATACAGATAGACAAAATTGTGAAGCTCAGGGTCCACAGTGTAACAACATGACGGGCAAATAATAATTTAAAAATAGAATTAAAATTTAAATTAAATTCAAAACACAAACAAGACAAGACATTGCGCAAAGACAAGACAAAGAAGTAGCAGCAATATTGATGTGTAAGATATGTAATATAATAAATAAATAATAAATAATAGATATAGATAATACAGAAATTATCAGTGTATGATAATAGTTGTTTAAGACATGTGTAAACAATGACAGGTCAGAATGTTTCACAGCAGAAGGATAACAAGAGTGTCAAAATACTTAAAGGTCAGTAGGAGATTTTCAGTTCTTCTCTACATGCACACTCGTCTTTGCAGGACAGTGGCTCACATGTATGAAGTTCTGTTTTTAGAGGTGGTTGAGGCCGTGTGGAAGGTCCCAGGGGCAGCCTGGTGTTAAGGAGTCTAACATCCTGGGGGTAAAAACTCTCCTGCAGCCTGGCAGATCTGGTTTTTTTGCCATATTTTATTTGTTTTGTGGTATCTATATTCAACTAAGAACTTATTTTGCCTTATTTTATTCTAGTATGTATAGTCAATGTGAACTTAAAGTACTTTTGAGACATTCGTGTTTCTCAGTACTTTGCAAATTTGTTTCTACAGTGCTCAGTTAAATTCTCTTTCCATGTCTATAAAATAACTCTTAATCATGTAATATAGTCTCGTCCGAATCTCCCTATCAACCTTTTGTCTGAGTCTATTTTCTAGAGTTTTGCTGCTTATCTGACTTGAGACATTTAAAAGTGATATGCCATGATAATTTTTGCTCCTGTTTTGCCCTTTCTTAAAAATGTGGACAAGTTGTAATATTTCCAATGTTGGGGGATGGAGATGGCTCGCTTTCCAGATAAGGATGAAAAATTTTCTTAACATGTTCTCCTGTTGAACTGCATGTTGAGGGTCTGTGGTGGTGCAAGATTTTTTAAATAAAAACAATGCAGCTCGGGTGTGGGTGTGTGCTGCTGCAATGCTGTGTGGCCACTGGGTTAGCAGTCAGGAAACTGGCTGATTGCACGTTCATGTGTAAACATTATCAGTTCATCCAGTTTCCTCTTTGACGCTGTGGGTCACTAAGCAAAGCACCTGCACCCACAGTCTGAGTAGGTCAGAGAGAAGAAAAAAGAAAGGATTGAAAAGGAGATAGAGAAAGGAAGATTGGGAGAAAATCAAGGAGGAGAATTTTAGAGGAACAGAAAGAGTGGATCAGGAGTGTGAGCCAGTATGATGGACATAAGGCAGGATGGTAGGGAGGCGGTCCCATGGTGAATGAGAGGAATGGCACTCCAGGGGCAGACTGGGCTTTGGGTTTCCCAACAGTGACTGGCTGAGGTGGCTGGAACGAAAGCCAACTAATGGATGATCATACTTGACGGTGTCTCAGCCACGATGAGAAGACCCAATGGATGAGCCAGGGAGGCAAAGAAGAGAGATGTACTGTAGCATGCAGAAGAAACAGTAAAAGAGAACTCTTGAACTCTTTGGGTTTTATTCTTTCTTTCTTTTTAGTTAGTAGATTTTCAAATTTTTCTTTAATGAACTTTAGACAATCACTTTTATTATCTGGTCTCATAATATTAATCACGTTTTAAAACAACATCTGGCTGTCAGATGCATTTTCTTCATAAAGTTTCCAGATTATTCTAAGGCTTTCTCATTGGATGTTTTGATGATCAGTTTCACCATTCTTTTTTGTGTATTGTATTCTCTTCTATTTTTCTATTCTTGACAGTCTCAACTTTTAGAAGTCAGATATTGTTTTCATTTTCATTTATTTATCTTATGTGGCCTTTAAATTCTTAATTCCATCATCTGGTAGTTTTTTTCTGATTCTTCCACATCTTATCTTTCCACATTTTTTCTACTGATGTGAAGAAAGCCTTCTTTAAGTTTTACCATGCTTCATGGAGGTTTTCCTTCTTTTCCAACTATGAATTTCTTCTGTGGTAATCTGCACTTTAATTTTATGTTGCTCTTGTGCATCATTACTTCTCATTTTGTGAATACATATTTTGTTATTTACCTTTCTGCTTTACATTTGGTTTCTTTTCAGGTGCCTTGGGTGTAGATTTATTCAGAACTTGTGATGATCACAGCAGGAGAGTTCAATTTGCATGCTGTTTTGCAAAACTGACACAAAAATTAATTCAAAGTATAGGGTGGAAATCAATGAACATTGCTAAAGCATTGTTTTCACTTCTGTGTTTACTTGTGTTCTTTTTGGCAGCTGCTTAATGCCTCTGTCACACTTCAGTAAAATCAATTTTATTTATGCCCCTTGTTCACATCACTATTGAAAAGTACAGTGCATTTTGTAAAAATGTAACATGCTGCTTATTTTCCACACAAAGGCACAAGAAAAATCTCTTGTTTTCTCCACAGGTAAAAACTAAATATATGGGAAGAAAATACCCTTGCCTTCACCCCAAACCCCTACCCACTTCATAGTTGGTAAAATAGAGATTATACTAAAAGAACATGTCTGGCGGTTTAACAAAATGTTTACATGTGACAGGGTAAGAGTCCAGTACTTTTGTTTTTCAAAACAGATTTTTATTTAAATACTAAATGGCCAGAAGACACATACAGAATGAATTCATGTAAATGCTTAGATTAGATATCTTTCTTTTTGTGTCAATAGCACGTATTTCACTTGGAAAAAAAAATTATTTCACAATTTTTTTACAAAGGAAAACATTGATTTTAAATGCAAAGTCTATGTTGTATGAATCATTTTGCTCATCACTATTCATAACTTATCTAAAGTGGCTTCTGCCAATTTCTGGGTCACGCATGACTCAGGTATCTCTTATCTTTCGAAGGTCTTTCCTCACATAATATAATCTATTTTTGAATGTTGTTTTTGTAGAGGTTTTTATCCTAATGACTATATGTATTTCTTCTTCTTCTGTTGTTACTTTGTTCCAGTTCACCATGTTTTCCTACTGTTCCTCCATATCCCCTCAGATCATATTAAGCTTTCCTATTCATATTACCAAGGAAATGTAATTTGTGCCTCACATCCTCTGTCATCTTTTGTATTTCATCAAGAAAGGCATCCTTTGTCTCAGCTTGTTCAATATAATTTGGAGTGTAGGCTACTATTATAATGACAGGATCCTTTGGTTCTTTCTCCTGTACTGCTATGGCTCCTTCACCTTGTGGTACTGAGTAGAACAGAAGAAAAACAACATACTGAATTTTGTATTTCATGTGGCACATTTCATGGTTTGTTTGTGCAAAACACATTTATTGTTTCTAAAATATTGTAAAATGAGTCACTTCTGTAAAACACTCAGATATGAACAAGAAATTGGGACGTTGTAAGCATACGACTGGATGATTTCACATATGGCTTATGTGAGATGATTAACGTGAGATGTTTCTTTGTTTTAATATTGTTTGATGTTGTCTAACGCTGGTCACTATAGACTTCTATCAAAAGCTATTTCTTTCTTTTTTTTAATTTTATTAAAAAAAGCTTTTTTTTGTCTTCAGTCTTCAGGAAAATATAAGATTAATTAGTAAAAACTACATGGGGTAAATAACATGTAAAAAATATAGTTTTCGGGTGGTGTATTCCTTTAATATAAATGTACTCAACCTATAATATAAACACTTTCTCCAACTTTATTGCAGATCTGAAGAAAGAAATCTAAAATGTGCAACTGTACATTGTGGTGGACTGCTGGGGCCCTTGCCCAGCCGGGACACCTGGAAGATGGAAGGACCGAGAGAGAGGCAATACCTCCCCCAGGACACGAGAGGGCAGCCACCCTGGTTGGCATCAGGGCCACGAAGTGCTGCAGGAAGATTGTCAGGGAGCACCTGGAGCACATCTGTGTGAACTATAAAAGGGGCTGCCTCAATCCATTCTGGGAGCCGGAGTCAGGAGGTGGAGGACAGAGCTTGAGAAGGGAGGAGTAGAGGAGGCAGAAGAAAAGAGAAAGGAAGAAAGAGATAGAGAAAGAAGAGGACTGAGCTCATATTGCTGATTGGTGCACTTTGTGTTGTGCAAGAGACAGAAAATAAAAAGTGTGAGTTTTTTCAAGTGTGCCTCTTGTGCCTGTCTGTGTCGGGATGGGTGGCTGGCACGCCCCCTACAGGTGTCATAACATGTAACTTTAAAAGTATTTTCATCATGAATATGAATGAAAATTAAACATTTGAAAAAACTGACATCTGATTTACTTTGATCACGTTATATATGTAATGTAAAGAAGAGTGGTGCAAACAAAGACAGCTGATCTGCAGAAAAACAACAGCGAAAGGAGAGGCAGTTGATGAAGAAAGGAAGGATTTGGAAAGAGAATAAGGTAGTGTGGGGTTTGATGCCACAAAAGTTGTAAATGTAAGGGTCTACCATTAATAATCAGTCAGTCAGTCATTGTCCAACTCGCTATATCCTAACACAGGGTCACGGGGTTCTGCTGGAGCCAATCCCAGACAACACAGGGCACAAGGCAGGAACAAATCCCGGGGCAGGGTGACAGCCCGCCGCAGGGCAGACACCCACACACTAGGGACAATTTAGGATCACCAATGCACCTAACCTGCATGTCTTTGGACTGTGGGAGGAAACCAGAGCACCCAGAGGAAACCCACACAGACACGGGGAGAACATGCAAACTCCACACAGGGAGGACTCGGGAAGCAAGCCCAGGTCTCCTTACTGCGAGACAGCAGCGCTACCACTGCGCCACCATGCCGCCCCATTAATGATCAATTTAATACAAAAAGATCTGTCTTAATAGAACCATGCTAAGTAAATCATTGTACAAAACATCAGCACAAGAAGAATAGTCAGATTTTTAACGCTCAGTGTAAAGAGGCATGTGTTCAATGGCTTCAAATAAAATAAGAGACTGCTTTGTCAGTCTTAAAATTAGAACCAAACCAAGAATGTGGTAAAATCAAAAGCTGCTTCATTTCAACATTTATCTTTTTGCACTGAACCAGCTGGTGCAAAAATGCTTACATAAAAAGAAAAAATGCAGAAGTTTAGCATCACAATGTTTTACCTGTTGGCCCATTATACACTAGAATTAATTTCTACTCTTTGCAGATTCACATCAACTGCCTATAATTTAAATACGAGGGTACATAATATACATATCATCTGCCTGCGGCAGATAGAAGGCCATTTCCGGAGGGTGGGACTGGACCGCATGTCTGCCTGGGGGGTTGCCAACCGGGATCCTGAGCTGTTTCGTCGTTTGGTGGGTGCAGCAATGCACTGTACCAGTGCATGCTCCACAACTTGACTTGACTTGGTAATCAAAAAGTAAAGGCAATTTGAAAATTACGTGGTAACCACAATAGACAGGAGCTTATGCAATACAACACGTTCACAATGGTTTCTGGGTAGTTTGAACATGCACACTGCAGTGAGCCGCCATTAGTCTTGTTGAAGCCAAAGTCAAATGAACATGGACGGTCTGCTGCAGGATTGCACCATTGTTGAACAACACACTGTAGTGAGATTTCTTTGGACAGAGGGAGTGAAACCATCAGAAATTCACTGAGGGATGTTGGCTTGTGCAGATCAGGAAGTTGTTTGGGTACTTATCCTTGTGCTACCTTACTTATTATGCACTTTAACCCACGCAGAAGCATAGTTGATATCCAAATGTGCAGCAACAGCAGGTAGCATAATCCATCTGTCTTCTTTGATTAATGCATTCGTCATGTCAATGTGGGCTTGTGTGCGTGACATTGATGGTTGACCAGATCAAGCTTCATCGGTCACAAATATTCTATTTGTAAACTTTAGTTGAGTCATGCTGTTTTCACTTCCATACTGTGCTAACATCCTTCAGAGAATTTCAGCAGGTTTCACTCCATCTGCCTGAAGAAATCACACTATGGCATGTTGTTCCACAACAGTGCAGTCCTGCAGCAGAGCTTCCATGTTCATTGGATGTCACTTTCAACTACACTAATGGCAGAGTGCTGCACTGTTTGTGTTCAGACTGCCCATAAACCATTGCAAATGTGTTGTATTGCATCAGCCTCCATCCATTGTGGTTACTGCATAATTTTCATATTGCCTTTACTTTTTGATTTACCTTCGTATTTCACAGAATCATAAACATTACAGCATAAGCATTTCACATAGACATTAAGCATGAATCTGTGTTTATTACTAATCTAATCACAGTATTACTAATGAAAATATCCAAGAAACAAATGTGTTGACTTTGTGTTTCTCGAGTAATTTGCTGCATCAGCAAACATAGAAAAAGAAAGAAGGAACATGAAGCTCATACTATAGTCCAGTTCTCTTTTTGTCAGCCTTTTATTTGAGATGGACAGTTTCCTTTGATTGCTTTGTTCATTACATTTTGATTTTGTTTTGACTTTCTCACTTTCCATCCATCCATCCATTTTCTAACCCGCTGAATCCGAACACAGGGTCACGGGGGTCTGCTGGAGCCAATCCCAGCCAACACAGGGCACAAGGCAGGGAACCAATCCTGGGCAGGGTGCCAACCCACCGCAGCTTTCTCACTTTCTTAGGTGTGTATTGCTTTATGAGTACAAGTACTTGCTTGATCAGCGAGTTCAGGGATTTTTTAAATTATTTTTGTTTTCTTCTTCCTTCCCTGGCAGCTGCCTTATGTTATTGGGCTATCTTGTGTTTTCTTTTGCATGGACATCAGTCTATTTGTAACATTTTTTTTCTTTTCCTCCTTTCACGGGGCAGTTTTCTTCATTATTCAGTGACACCTATTCAGTTAATGGCACTGCACATGTCTCCCAAAGTCAAAGTTTTGTTGATCTTGGAAGTCTTGTTACTCCTGTGTGGGTCACTTGTCAACAGTGGTCTTGAATATTATGCCTCATTCCACTCTTGTTCATCTTTTTCTGCATGGATACTGAACACATCAAACCAACTGCCACTGTGTCTTGTTTTTCTGGGTCTGGCAAATGTTTATTCTGGTGCAGCTGACTAACCCCATCGATCAGCTACCTCGTGTCTTTCTTGATCTGTGTAGCTGATTCATCTACAAAGGACTATCTGAGTCTACAGCTCACCTTTTATTGTTGTGGTAACTGTCTTGTATCTTTAAAAAAATTCCTTTTCCTGATCCTGTCACATTCTTGATTAAGATTATGGTTTACCCAGATTCAGATGTCAGGTCTTTTATTTTTTGAATTCACTAAACAGAAATGCAATGTGTTTGGTTGTTTTTTGTTCGCCTGTCTGGATTGGAGTACTTCCTCTATCAAGTATCAGTATAAGTAACATTAATACATAATGGAAAGATTTTGATAGTGTAATATTTTTATAGAAGTTTATTTTATCAACTTTGGCAAAACCAACCAAATGTTTACATTCCATTAAATTCTGGCTGTAATATAAATATTTGTCTGTAATTCTTATAAGGCAAAGACAAGACAAGGCGATTAGATGCGTGTTCAGAACCCTTCATCAGTCAGGTAATAGCTTGTACAATGAGTATAAAACAGTAAATTGTAAATTTCTCATATTTGCCTGCATATTGCACAATATTAAAGACCTCAAAAATCTTTCCATTAATTTATTGTCAAGCTTGGGTCACAGAGTTGCACGAGAGACAAGAAGACAAGACCAGGTTTCAGAGGAAAAAAGAACTTTATTGCTGAGAAGGCAGGAACAGTCACAAGGCTTTATTCAAAATAGGGGTCTTTCTTCAGCACACAGTCACCCAGGTTAAAGCTCCCTTCTTCAGATTAAAAGAATACAAAGCTTTCTTCGTTGGACAGGTTCAGAGGCTTGGAAACAGCAGCTGGAAGAAAGAGGACAGGAGAGGGGGCAAATGGACATGTCAGTGCTTGGCTTTAAATGTTCTAAACATCGTGTGATAAGCACATTACATAGTAAGCCTGCGAACCTGCAGCTGATCCCGCAAAGGGCAAGTTAAGAGTGTGCTTGTTTCCCATTGAAATATTGTCTAAGAGGGAGTTTTTTGAAGGGCAGTTGTGTTACTCTGCCTTTGGTTTACTGTTTAACAGAGTGTCAGTGTGCAGCTACTGGCTGTAGGCAAGGGAAAACACAGTAGAGTGGCTACCGCTCTTTCTTTGTGCATGTACCGCTGCCATCAGAATCGGCTGCGACACTGGTCACAATACATAAAAAGAATACATCAAGAAGCATTTGCAAAATCATTCTTAATATACTTGTTTCAGCATACACCTTATTTAATCACCTTTGCACATACAGAGGCAGTGCAGTAAGCATGTAATTGCTCATTTCCCCTTTTAATATTGGCGTCTGCAGTTTGTTATGACAATGTACAGTTCCCTAAATTAACACAAACGTAACTATTGCATTCCCTAATGAGACATAAATATTTCTTTCTGGATGCATGTATCAGATAGATTTAGAGGTCCAGGTTTCAGCTCTTATCACTCTTTTATGTAAATTGTGCACTTTGGTTTTCTAAACAGTAGAACCTTCTTTACTCAATGCACTAAGGAGTGCTGAAGTGTTTTTGACTGTGGCATTACTTCTGAGGGCAATGTAGTGGTTCATCACTCCACACCTAGTTATTTTCTCTGCGAAGCTTTCACATTTACCATGCGCCTGCACATACTTGCATTTTCCTTTTACATTTCCAAAAATGTGTGTTTTAGGTTAATTGCTGATTGAATATTGTCCATGCAGTGGACCTGTACTCAATCTGGAGATGATTTCTGCTTTGTACTTCGTGCTGCTAGAATATCCTGCTGTCCCCATGACCGTAAATTTGATTGGGTTTATGAATGTAATATAACGCAATTATTTTGGAGGACAGCTTGTAATAAAATAATTCTTTACATTATTTTAGAATTACTACCAGTACAACATTAACATGCATTGTCACTCATACCAGTAGGGATAATTTCTGCCCACAAGTTGTAAGGCTGCAGAACAGCCAATCATAACAAACAGTGTATATACAGCATATAATACTTCGAAATAGCAAATACATATTATTATATATATATTGGGATGCCCTTAGAAAATAAGGCTCTGCAGGTGTGAAGAGGTGCAAAGCTAGTCATACTTGTTTACTTCTTAAAGCAGAACAAAAACACAGCACGATGACGTCAAAATAGAAAACAAAATTTTCAGCCATAATTAACACTGACTATCAAAGGGTTAACTTAATCTTTGCTTTCATATTGGGTTTGTTCCCTTCTGTACTGTCAGGGCAGGGCGGATTCAATTGCCCTCATTGGACGGCATGTCAGTGCAGCAGGAGAAAGTGAAGACAAGACAGTTAGCGGCTATGCATCCTCACAGCTTGCAGTGGTATTACAAACCTGAAAACAGCCCAGAAGATGACACTCTGACATGTATATGGTGTCACTCATGTACACATAGAGGACAGCTTAAGGGCTCTGGTGATTGCAATTACCTGCCGCTCCAGGGGTTGGCACTGTGTCCTAATGCATTTTCTCTCCCTCCCCCTGCAGACCAGATTATTGACAGATGATTGACAACTGTAATATCTCTGATGTCACTTCTGATGTCTGTCTGTCTGCCTGGACCCACTTCTTCCTGCTGGAACAACTTATGGAAATTCAGCCATTTTGAGACTCACATCTAAAAAGTCTTTTTTCCATTACTGTTTGTTTTACTTTACATTGCTACATTCCAAATATACAAGGTCACCACAGTGGTGCCACAACTCTTTATTGTGGTCTGTCTATTCTTTTATAGTGGCATAGTTGGCTGGATTTCTTACAAAGATGTCAGAGCAACAGGACGCAGCATCCTTCATCCAGGTCATGGCATTAGAACTCTGGTCACTGAAGGCCCAGTTTGGGAAACAACAGACTCAGCTCACTGTAGCAGGTTATGTGTTGCCCTTCAGCAGGAAAGACTGAAGAGACCATTCCAGGTTTTGTTGCCAGTACATTCTGATGATGATTGAGACTTATTTTCTATAGTAGTATTTGAGCATACAGATATCCGTCATCACAGTACAACATTGGTCCAGGCCAGCAGATAAGGGCATGTAATGAGTGGAGATACGACCCAGATAGGCCAAACCCTACCCAAGTATTTAAACTCTTGGGCATAGTCAGATGATGGCCAAGGCCAGAGATCCATAGCCCGAAAGGATGGTTGAAATAATAATTTGTGACATCCTGGTAAACGCCGAACCCCCCGCCAATTAGCTCACCTAGCTAGTCTGGTGGATGGAATATAAATCCATTCACGACCTCATTGCAGCCCTCAAGTGGCACCAGGCGGCTTTGCAAGCTGAGTGCTCGAAAAGATCTGTTGTTCACCACAAGTCCCAGAAGGGATGTGTCATTGTCCCAAAGACTATCCGCTATGAAAAAGAGTCATTAGAAGAAACAAAGTAGGAGCACACGTCCCTTCCTTGCTGTTGTAAGTGTGGGGAGGCGAACCACAGCACAGTGACTTGTCCTCGTTTTGGTGATCCAATCAACTGCAGTTGGACACAAGGTGAGAGGTATTGTTTCATGGCCAATCCCATTCTTTTCCTTATACTGGGGTGATGGTTATCAGTGGGTACAGGATCACAGCTCTTATTGACTCTGGCTGCAACAATTCCATTGTTGTCTAGCTTGTATCCACGCAGGATCTCAATGGTACAGATCCACCTCATGTATAATCACCTTTCCAAAGGACAACATGAAAGATCAGGGAGGCTGTCTCATGCAACCCACCTTATCCGATGATACTGGGGTGTGAGACTGGTCACAAAGTAAATGCAAAGAGGCACAAACCACCCAACTAAAACACTGGGCCTTATAAGAACCAATCTCAAGCTGTCTCCACACTGCGCTGTCAGCTGGCCAAAGAGTGTGGTCACGTGGCTGCCCAATATGACATGGGCAACGTAGCAATGCCTCAAACAGATGTCTCTATGGAGACGGATGCTGACTTATCACAGTCCATCTCTCCATCCACTGAGATCGCTCTGGACTCACTCTTAGATTTACATTTTTAGTTTTGGCAAATACTGGCATCTTTTAAAAGAGAACGATGCAATGATGATTCCTCAAAGGTTTAGAAAAATGTAATTGTTCTGATAGACAGATAACGACTGACATATCCACAAGGTCCGTATTTTGTGCTTAATAATGATTTATTTTATCATGTAGCTGAGCACAAGGACGTAGTGAGGTTGGTGTTGTTGGTGTCGGCTGCTGACTTAAGAATTAGCAAATGAACACCTTATGGGAACCCATTTGGGAACAGAAAAGACAGTGGAGAAGATTAACAACAGATTTTTTTGGCCAAGGATTAATGAGGAGGTTCGCTGCTTTTGTGCTTCCTGTCCAGAATGTTAAATGTGTCAGATAACTCTGAAGTATCACACTCCTCTTGTCCCCGTCCCTCTCATTGACATCCTGTTTAAACCCATATGGGTACATGTTGGACCCCTTGAACC
The DNA here is from genome assembly GCF_900747795.2 of Erpetoichthys calabaricus. Classification (NCBI taxonomy): domain Eukaryota; kingdom Metazoa; phylum Chordata; class Cladistia; order Polypteriformes; family Polypteridae; genus Erpetoichthys; species Erpetoichthys calabaricus. Next base: position 17,129 of record NW_026261635.1, on the reverse strand, counting down.
CACAGCACATAGCCATAAATATATATTAGTGATTGTTGATTATGCTATACAATATCCAGATGCTATTCCCCTGAGAATAGCCAATTCCAAAAACATTGAACAGAAACTGGTAAGAGTCTTTGCACATGTTGGCATCACTAAAAAAGTCCTTACAAATCAATGGCCACCTTTCACCTCAGAGATGTTCAAGGAGGTTGAGAAATTAATCTGAATTAAGCATTTAAAATCCTCAGTGTATCATCCTCAAACTGAGGATTTAGTAGAGTGGTTTAATCAAACACTCAAACTGATGCCACACAAGGTGGTCTGTGAGAATGAGGGGACCTGGGATACTCATCTTCGTGTTATATGCATACTGGGAGGTTCCACAAGCTTCCACAGGCTTCTCTCCGTTTGAGTTATTGTATGGATGACAATCCCAGAGATAACTGGACATTGTACAAGAGGGTTGGGATTTAAAGCCTTAATAACTAGGCAACAGAAAGGCCGCATTCATGAAATGGAGAAATTACTGGTGATCTGGTTTGACAACCAGATATAAAAAAGAATGACAGTGAGCCTTTTAATAATTCAAGCCAGGTCATGCAGTATCTTTCATACTTTTAGAGGCATGTGAAGGCGGGTAATCAACAGATACGTTTACGGCAAGCCATGGATGATTTCAACGGTTTTGTCTGAGATTCAACCTGCATAATCGGAGAATTAGCAGTGGGGTGGCAAGTAACACATATTAGAGCTGATTTCTTCTATTCTGTTTATTATAGTATATTATAGTTTAATACAGTATATTACTTTATAAACATGCATAAATATACTAAAATTGTCATAAATGGTACACAGTTGCCATTAAAACAATATCTAAAGATGGTTGACACAAGCCGTCTACCAGTGCAGTATGCCTGAAGTATCGGTAAGGTGTGTCTCCTCGCTTATCGACCATTTCACTACCTAGTCATAGGAATGAAACTTGGTTGTCAAGCGAGGAATGTCTGTATAAATGTGTACTGCATAAATCAGTTCATAATCCATTTCATCTACAAAATGTTATATATATATGTAAAACTATATCAAAGGGTAAAATTGTAATAATCCTAAATTTATGATATTTTTAGAAATACTCTTACGATACTGATAGAAAGGGTCATGCGATTTTCGTGGATGGGGTAGGCAATTTTTTGGGTATGCCATTTACAGTTATCACCTAGGGCAGCAAAAATGCTACAGCAGGCCATGACTATGGGGATCATAATAAAATCAATGTTAAGAGTAATTATACCCTTTCTGTGATTAACCCCATTTAGATGAAGTCACAGAGTCTACGGTTTTTACAAAGTTAGATTTATGCAGCTCTTGTAACTTCATTTATACTCATTAGGGGATAAGTGGAAGACCATATTTAATACTGCCTCTGGGCATTACAAGTATTTGGTGATGCCATTTGGATTGGCCAATGCTCTGGTGGTACTCCATAAATGTCTTTTATCATTTATTGGGTCATTTTATTTTACTATACATTGATAACATTTACATTTTTTCAGGGGATTAAAATCACATATTAATCATGTAATGGGAGTGTTATCTTTCCTCAAAGATAATAAACTGTTTACAGAATTGGAAAAGTGTTAGTTCCATCAATTTTCTGTTGGTTATCATATTAATCGAACTGAATCCTAACAAGGTTTCTGCTGTTGTGGAATGGAAACCTCCTGATAGCATTAATCTAGTTCAACAATTAGTTGGCTTTTCTAATTTTTACCAAAGAACATTAGATCTTTAATTGCTTCCATTACTAATCTGATAAAGAAGGGCAGGAAAAAGTTTTGTGAGACATTGAAAATTGTGCTTACCTCACTCCCATTCTGCATAATCCTGACACTTCTCTACCTTTTCAGAAAGAGGATGATGTATCTAGTATTGGAGTAGGGTCTTTCTTTTGCAGCTTTTTTCATCAATAAATTACTTCATTATGCTTTCTTTTTAAGAAAATAATCTACTTCTGAGTAAAATTATGCCAGTGATCGATAGATGTTGGTTATTAAATTAGCCCTTGAGGAATGGTATCATTACTTGAAGAGGGGAGATTCATTAGTTTACTATTTTTACCCGCCATGAAACCCTTGTGTAATGGATGTCTGAATGCTTGTCGGGCTTGTTAATGGATTCAGTGTTGCAATCACATATCGAACTGGATAACACAATGATAGTGCAAAGGTTTGTGAGGTATTCCATTGGGCAAAATCTCCCTCTGGTTGTTGGTTAACTCCTCATTTCCATCCATAGGGGACAGCTTAAGGGCTGTGGTGATGGTAATTTGCCACCGCTACAGGGTTGGTCCTGTGTACTAATGCCTTTTCTTTTCTTCTCTCTGCAAACAGGAAGAATTACGACTTTAACACCAACGACATCACTCCTGGTATCCGTCCACCTGGGCCCACCTCTTCCTGCCAGAAGTGTCTAAAACCGGAGGCGCCACTATCTTAGGCAGTTGACATTTAGACTTCTGTTTGAAAAGATGTCCTCAATGCTTGTTTGTACAATGCGTTCATTTTTTTCATCAAATTATATAAGGCTTGCCTTTGGGTGCCTGAACCCTTTATGTTGTCTCTCTCTTCTCTCTCTCTCTCACTCTCTCTCTGTATATATATATAGATATATATTGTGAATAAGGCGCTATATAAGCGTCCGACCCGGCACAGATTCACACTGAGGCACGTATAAATTGAACACAAATCTTTTTATTTTCTCTTCAGCCGTGGGGCACGTCTTCCCCGTGTCCCACAGGCCCAACACAGTCCCACAAGCACTTAACACAACACAAATAAATCTTTTTCTTCACCTGTGGGGCACGTCTTCCCCGTGAACCCCACAGGTATAACACAGTCCCAAAGTACCTCTTTCTCAAGACAGCAATCCTTCCGTTGGCACCACCACTCCTCTCAGGCACCTCGTCCTCTTCCTCCCGATTCTGGCCCTGAGTGGTGGTTGCTGGCCTCTTTTATGGCTCTCCCGGGAGTGCTCTTGGTGCTTGCTCACCTGTTCCCAATTGCATTCCCGTGTGGGGCCCATGATTAGACCAGCTGGGCTTAACTATCTCTGCCTCGCCCCCTGGTGGCCATCCCAGGTCCCCACAGGGTTGGGAAGAACTCCCTCTCCCATGAAACCCTGTGGGAAACTGAGGCATCGTCAACCAGGGAGGCTGCCACCAAGCGTTCCTGGGGGAGGTATTGAGGAGTCCATGGCTGGTCCCCCGGAATACAAGTAGAAAGGACGTCCTGGCCGGGCATGAACCCTGGCCATCCTCCACAATATATATATATATATATATAAAATAGCGGAGAGGATGGTCTGGCATCCTAGCCTTTACAGGTCAACATATTGGAAGGACCACACAGCTACCAGTTGCTATAAGGGCCGAGTAATGGAACAACCAGAGGATATGGCTTTTTATGGACAATTCACCCCCCAGCATGAGAGACGGCTGCCTCCCAATTCAGACACCTGCAGGGTTCCCTGGGGGATGGAGACCGGAGGGGCGACCCTTTAGTGGTCCTTGGATGCTGCCAGAGAGCACCATGGAAAAGGGTGCAGTGCGACTTCCATCTGGCCCAGACTTAAAATATAAGAAATTGAAACCCACCTCACATGTTCTAGACCAAGAATATATATATATTCATGATATCTATTACATAGATAGATAGATAGATAGATAGATAGATAGATAGATAGATAGATAGATAGATAGATAGATAGATAGATAGATAGATAGATAGATAGATAGATAGATAGATAGATAGATAGATAGATCTACAAGGTCTGAATTAAATTTGCTGCTTTTAAAAATGTTGAATTTAAGATTAACTGCATTAAAATTGTAATTTATCTCTCCTAGCATACTGAACTCTTAGCTTTAAAATTAAACATAAAATAAGCATCCTTATCAAGAATCCTCCATCAGTTAATAATCTTTTTAAGATGCTCTGCTCAGAATTTTTATATGGAGATCTCTAGTTACTGTTTTATTTGTGTTTCTTTTAGCATTAACAGAGGCAATGTTTAATGTATTCTTCGTTTTACTTTGGCTTTCTAACTGTAGCCTTAAAATTTCAGAGTTAACTTTTATATTTCTATTAATACTACAGTACATCCCTTTGCGTGGTGTTATAAATCTGGTCTGTCCTCTAACCCACAGTGTACACAAAAAAACAGCTTACTCACATGACTCCCCAATATATCGGTTCCCTTTTGGGATCAAATTTAGCTTATTATGGCAGTTTGTATCCCAACTATTCTCGAAGGTGCCCCAATGTCCCATAAACCTATGCCCCTATACCAAGAGTTAAGCTATGCAGGAAACCTTCTAATCTCCTCAGTCTTACCTGGACTGGTATGTGTTACACAGGCAGAACATCTGAGAAGACCACATTATCAGTTCTAATTTCCTTTAAAATATGTAATGCAGCACTAGCAGGCAGCCCTTTCCTGTTTCATCTGTTATTTTAACATGGTTACTGAATTCTCACATGATTTCTGATTTTGACTTTGGTGAAAAGATAGGACAGACTTTTGTTTTCAAACTTCCCTTGATAGCTAATTAACATTTTATTTTCTGATCCCAAAACTTAAAAAATCTTTTCGTTTGTTCCTGAAGGTATAACAGAGCAGAGGTGCCTCCAGCTCTGCAAAAACCCTGAAAATGTTTTGGACATTGACAACTCTGGGGTTGATGTCAATGAACAGTATTTCCCTAAAGGATGTCTGACATGACCCACCAACTATCTGCTCATCTTCCTCCATCTTCCCTCCACCAGCCCTGAGCTTGACAGGCTGGATTAGCCGGCATCTCCCACATACAGTATGTACGCTTTCTGGAGGCAGGCTTTGTCAAAGCAAGCCTCAAAAAGTCACACAGTACTTTCTTTATATTAGCCTCAGTTTTAAAAATTAGATGGTAAAACGCATAATCCTTTCCTTTATTAAAAAAAAAAAAATAAATTTAAATTTAAAGGAAATGTAATGGTTGTTTAATACCAACTGATTATGTCTAAGCACCTGCATCTAATTTAATGATGCTCTCATATATCTTGTTCTTTCTGGTCTTTACACACTCAAAACTGCTTGTTAGTGTTCCTTTATTTGCACTGCTCTCTACCTTACTTTTTTATACTTCCCTGAATGACTGTCTTTCTTTCTTTTTTCTTTCCTTTCTAATCCAGTGATACTGTCCTGACAATACCTGTTTTAATGAACTCCATCTCTTAATGTTTTCTTTATACGTTCTTTCTTCCAAGCCTGTAGCTGACTAAAATAGGATGGTGTTTTTGTCCTTTAATTTCTTTTGTCCTTGTTTACTTATTTACCGTCAATGGTAACAGTGCTTCATAAAAACTTTCATGCTGTCTGAATGGTTCTGCTTAATTCAGCTGGGGCATTTACTGTGCTGTACTACAATACAATACAATACAATTTATTTTTGTATAGCACAAAATCACACAAGAAAGATCCGCAATGGGCTTTAATAGGCCCTGTCTTTTGACAGCCCCACAGCCTTGACTCTGTAAGAAGACAAGGAACAACTCCCCAAAAAAACCCTAGTAGGGAAAAAATGGAGGAAACCTTGGGAAAGGCAGTTCAAAGAGAGACCCCTTTCCAGGTAGGTTGGGCGTGCAGTGGGTGTCAAAAAGAAGGAGGTCAATACAATACAATATACAGAACAAAGCACAAGTAATCCTCAATACAGTATAGATAGATAGATAGATAGATAGATAGATAGATAGATAGATAGATAGATAGATAGATAGATAGATAGATAGATAGATAGATAGATAGATAGATAGATAGATAGATAGATAGATAGATAGATAGATAGATAGATAGATACTTTATTAATCCTAAAGGGAAATTCACATAATAAGTATAACAAATATTACAAGTACAGAGCAGAATTTAACAGTAGATGATATCACATAATATGATTTGGATTTGTTTAGAGTCCTGGAGACCTCAGCCATCAAGCTGCCTCCCCCTATTGGCCATTCCACAGCTGAGACTGCGCTGGGCCAGCCCATCCAATGAAAGGACCCCTCTACCCAACGATTCCTGTGATCCTACATCAGAGATGACTTTATCTAAGGCAAGCAAAACAACTTGTCAGTAGGGCAGAGGCACTAAGTGCCACATTTGAGTACCGAGAAGAGAAACAAAATAGGTGAGGGTTAGTAACAAATTTTAACTATCACATTACTTATGTTTTAGTGCTAATGACCAACAACAGAGATGCAGTCTGTACAGTTAATCAGCAGATCTACTCAGGGTATGCTAAACTGAAGTACTAAGTCTTCAGCTGGGATCTGAAAGCTGAGACTGAAGGGGCATCTCTTATAGTAGCAGCCAGACAATTCCACAGTTTAGGGGCCCTGTTACTAAAAGCTCGATCTCCCACTGTTATTTTATTAATCCTTGGAATCATAAGTAGACTGGCATCTTGGGATCTTAATGTGCGCTCTGGTTTGTAAGTCATGATAAGTTCAGACAAGTAATCCGGACCTTGGCCATTTAAGGCTTTATATGTTAAAAGGAGGATTTTGAAATCTGCCCTAAACTTAACTGGGAGCCAGTGTGAGGATTTAAGTACTGGATTTAGTATGTGTTTGTATTTTCTTGTTCTTGTAATAATTTTTGCAGCAGCATTTTGGATTAACTGGAAGCTGTATAAAGAACAATTTGAACATCCAGTGAACACAGCATTGCAGTAGTCAATAAATCTAGAAATACATGCATGAATTAATTTCTCTGCAGTGGGCTGGTGCCCTCCCCGAGGTTTGTTTCCTGCATTGCTCCCTGTGTTGGCTGGGATTGGCTCCAGCAGATTCCCGTGACCCTGTAGTTAGGATATAGCGGGTTGGATAATGGATGGATGGATAAATTTCTCAGAATCCTGTTTATTTAGAAAGCGCCTTAATTTCCCGACATTTTTAAGATGGAAGAAACATGATTTGGACAACTTTGTAATGTACGTTTTAAATGACATGCTAGAGTCAAAGATAACTCCTAGATGGTGAGCTGATTCAGTAAAATTAATGGTGATTCCAACTGAGTTAAATGATGACAAAATATTGTTGTGATCAGCGTCATTCCCTCCAATAATTAACATCTCTGTTTTATCGGTGTTTAAAGATAGGTAGTTCTCATCCATCCACTCCTTCAGTTCACTAACACAACTAATTAAAGACAACATTGGAGAAACTTCATTTGAACTAAAAGAAAGGTATAACTGGGTGTCATCTGCATACAAGTGAAAATTAATATTACGTTTTCTAAAGATAGATCCCAGTGAAAGCATGTAAAGTGACAACAGTAAAGGTCCCAGTACTGAGCCCTGCGGGACACCATATCTCACTTCTGTGCATAATGATGGAGTACTGTCAGCACATTTCTGTACGTATTGGAATCGATTCGATAAATAAGAACTAAACCAGGCGAGCACAGTGCCTGTGAGCCCAATGTCATTTTCTAGCCTGTGCAGTAAAATAGAATGGTCAATGGTTTCAAATGCTACGTTTAAGTCTAACAACACAGTGGAGTTTCCTTCATCAGAGGATATCAGAATGTCATTTATAACTCGCGTTAGTGCTGTTTTTGTACTATGACCAGTGTGGAAGCCAGACTGGAATTTCTTAAATAATTTGTGATGCGTAAGGTGTGACTGAAGCTGATTGACGACTACTTTTTCTAGTATTTTAGAGAGAGTGAATTTGAAATTGGTCTATAGTTATTAAGATTGTGTAGGTCTAGTTCTGACTTTTTAAGTAATGGTTTAATGACTGACACTTTTAGTGCATCAGATACTGTGCCATGCAATATTGAACTATTGATAAAGTTTAGAATAGGTGCTGCAAGAACATCCATTGCACTTTTTACTAGTTTTGTTGGCACTGGATCTAGGGAACAAGTAGTAGGTTTCATTGTAGAAATTAAATTTAAGACTTCCTGCTCAGTTACGGGATTAAAATTTCTAAAGTGATGAATGCAATGTGAGACAGGGTCTGCTAAGCTAGTATTTGGTTTGTATTGTGATGCTGAGATCTGGGATATTATATTTTTAATTTTCTCATTAAAGAAGTTCATAAAGTCTGTACTGGTAATATATGTTGGTATTTTGCACTGTAGATCTGAATTCCCATTTGTTAATTTAGCCACTGTTCTAAACAGTACCCGAGGATTTTTATTATTGCTATCTATTATTGTAGAATAGTATTCTGAGTGAGCTTTAAAGAGAGCTTTTTTATGTTTTTTAACACTCTCTGTCCATGCAATTTGAAAGACCTGTAGCTTTGTTGTTCTCCATCTGTGCTCCATACTCTAATTTAAGAGCTCAAGTGTTCTCATTAAACCAGGGAAAATTTCTATGTGCTTTGATCACTTTTGTTTTAAGGGGAGCCACTGCATCCAGAAAATCTCTCAAGGTCACTTTATAATGTGATGTTAGCTGATTTAAATTGTTTTCCTCATTTACATTTGATGTTAACTGATCTAAATGGTTTTCCACAATTACATTTGACTTACTCAAAGTATCTATAAATTGTGAAGCAGAATTACAATCTAGATGCTGCACTGTCTTTGTTTTAATCTGTGAGTGTATTGGTAAGGGCAGAACCAAATCAAATGTAATTAAGTAGTGATCGGAAATAACTTCATTTAATGGAGTAATATTTAAATTTTGAATTTCAACTTTGTAAGTTATAATTAAATCAAATGTGTTGTTATGATTATGAGTTGGACCTTTGACAATCTGACAAAATTCTAGTGAATTTAACAAATAAGTAAAACATTTTCTAAAAGTGTCAGTTTCCACATCAATGTGTACATTAAAATCCCCCATCAATACTACGTGATAATAATTTATAGCCAAATCAATAAAAGGTTGCCAAATTCAGTCATGAACAATGAATATGACACTGATGGTCTGTAGACTAGTACTACTATTGTGTTGGAATCTGTTTTAATATTAAAAATGAATGCCTCAAAGGATGTGAAGTCGCCTAAATTTTCAGAAGTGATTTGTATTTTGTTACAATGAATTATTCCAAGGCCTCCTCCTTGACCAGAACTCCAAAGATTTTTGAAGGAATGTGTATCCATCTGGTAACGCCTCAGCCTGGGGAACATTGTCAGATTTATTAAGCCAGGTTTCAGTGAGAAGACACAGATCAGATTTTGTACTTAATATAATATCATTTATCAAAACAGCTTTACTGCCAAGAGAGCGAATGTTCAATAAGTAGCTTTTAAAGCTTCATGCTTCTTTCTGAACTGCTGATATATTTTTTGTTTTAATTTGAAGTAAATCTCTATTACAGGTACCCTTTGTGGAGGCTGAGGTTTCATTTTATGGTCTATTTATACACCTTATTTTTTGGTTATCAAGTAATTTAAGGTCTGTATCATGACTAAATTTACTGGATGCTCCACAACAGGGATTATGGGTAACAGCTTCAGGAAAATAACAAGTGGGATAAACAACAGCCTGTGATTTAAGATCACATGAATGCGACCTGGATGGTTCTTTAATCAGTCAGCCAGGCTGTTTTGCTGCCATTTTTTGGGATAATACATAAGATCCCCTCCAGTTAGGATGAAGACCATCTCTTTTGAAAAATCCAGGCCTTTCCCAAAAATCATCCCAATTGTTCATAAAGGCTATACTTTTATTTTCCCACCAGGTTTCTAGCCAGCAGTGAAGGGAACACAATCTGCTATAAATCACATCCCCTCTATATAATCTTGGTAAGGAGCCAGATACAACTAAATTCTGACATTTTCTTTTAGCTTTGGTGCATCGAGAGATGAAGTTCCTCTTTAATACCTCAGATTGCTGTAAATAAATATCATTAGTGCCGACATACAGCAATAAAGTGGATACCTCATCATCAGCGACACAATCCAATGCAGCCTCTATGTCAGCAATCTTGGCCCCTGCGAGGCATTTAACATTAACTGCTGGTTTAACAGAGTTTGGAATTCTAACATTCTGTACTATGGAATCGCCTCTCTTCAAAATCAAGCGAAGTAGGTTTGCTCCTGTGCACAACAGAAAACAACAAATATGGAAAAAGGAATTTCACATCCCCTTAGTGGCCAACAAAAAAAATTTTCAGCATTCAGTTCAGGTGCATGACATTAGTGTCGGTTGTTGTTGTTCTTTAGGCTCTTGCCTTTAGCAAAGTATTTCCTTCAAATGATCAAACTTAGGATGAGTGATTCACATTCTGTTTTGTTCACTGACATCTCTGAATTGATCCCTTTGGTATGTGCTTACTCTGCCTTAGGATGCTTCCCATTACTTCAACAGAACATGGAAGGATTATTTTGCTCCTATTTTTTTTCTTCCTATGTTATTTTATAGCTACACACCTTAAAGTTGTACATTCATCCAACTGAGTCCTGTCTGTAGGGCTGCCAGCACAGCGATAAATGGGCCCTTTGAATATCTGAATCCCCAGCACTGCCGAGTACTTGTAATTACAACTGCTAGCATGAAGTCCAGCTTGGGCAATTTACCCTTAACTTCCATTAAACTATTTTTAGTAAAAAAATCTCTTCAATAAAAACACCTTCCTAACCAATATAACATTTTAAGGTAATGCCCTGCAGTGGTGAAACTTTTTGCAGATCTTGCTGCAAAAATAAAGCTTTTTTTTCTTCTTGATCATCCTATTTCTGCATTAAAAAGAGCAACACAGAAATGAAAGTGATTTTTCTTCCACTTTGCTTTTCTCGATAAATCGCTTTCTCTTTAAGTGTTGCCAGCAGAATATTGTGCAGTATATATTGGAATTCATTATGTGTCCTTTATCCTGGGTTAATAGTTATCCCTTGTGCTAAATGGACCTTACAATTTATTTAAAACCAAACCTTCAAATAAAAAGAAAAAAAAAGTTGCTGGCTTCTAAACTTAGTATTGATGAACAAAAATACCAAAATGTGTTAATTTCAATACAAATTTTATAATCCTACTTAGACAAATCAAACATTTGTATGGATCTTCATAATTCATATACAGTACCATGTATTTACACACACACACAGATTCAAATAATTTCAGTCCTGTTTCCCTTTCTCTTCACTCTGTACACCTCCACTTATAAATATAACACCAGGTCATGTCACTGGCAGAAATTCTCAGATGATTCTGCATTTCTGGGGTGTATTGATAAGGGAATGAGACAGAATATAGGAGTCAGGTAGAAAACGTTATTTTTTGGTACAGAGATGTCTGCATATTATAATTAGCAAAGCTAAAGAAGTGGTTATTGATTTTCACCGCACCAAAGAGCCTTTATATCTGGTCACTGTCCAGGGAGTGAATGTAGAGGTGGTCCACATCACCTACAGATTGGACTGTCTCAGAACACTGAGGAAGTATATAAGAAAGGGCAGAGCAGGCTGTTTGTCCTTAGGAGACTGCATTTGTTTAGCATGGGACATGACATCCTTTGCATCTTCTATAACTCTGTGATGGCCAGTGTGATTTTCTATGCTGTGGTGTAAAATCACTTCAAGAGAGGCCCCCGAATCAAGAAGCTTTCTATCTATCTATCTTAGGGGTTCTCAAACTCGGTCCTGGGGACCCCCTTTGGCTGCAGGTTTTTGTTCCAACCAGATTCCTAATCAGTGACAACACCTGAGATCACTGATCTCATTTAATTAGCTGATATTTTTTTCTCTTATTCCACATTCAGAGAAGCACAGCAGCATGATATTTTCATTTATAAGATATTTAGAAATATTTCTGCTTTTGCTATAGATTTAAATGCTTAAGTCTTTTTGCTGATTTTATTATATTTTTCTGTGCAGTTTTCCTCCTTCGTTGTATCTTAATAATGACAAATATGAGCAGAGCAGACACGCTGGCAAATAACACTGAATAATCAAAGGCTGCAGCTAGTTTAGCATCAGACTCACTAATTAGTAAATAATGGATTAATTAAACAATTAGAACACCTGGAAAAGTAGAATAAAAATCCACCCATCCATCATCCAACCCGCTATATCCTAACTACAGGGTCACAGGGGTCTGCTGTAGCCAATCCCAGCCAACACAGGGCACAAGGCAGGAAACAAACCTCCAGG
>NW_026261634.1:0-43439 GCF_900747795.2 Erpetoichthys calabaricus | reverse complement strand
GTTATCACTTGGAGTGTTTTTCAGCTCTTGAAACGCGCCATTGTGAATTCAAGTTACATTCAACTATATCTCAGTCCCACGTGAAAATACTGATGTAAAAGTGTTCCAAATGATGTAATACATAGTTCTCTAATGGGTAATAACTGTTTGGATGGTTCCTAAGTGTTACTCAAGGTACACATCAACATCTCAAATTCACTTGTTTTCCCCATTGAAACGCATTGGGCAAAACTGATGTTGATTGTTACTCAATGTTCCTTAACTTCTATGTGTGGAAACCACTTGTATCACATGTGAAATGATGGATTCTAACAGAATTTAACTGTGTAGATCAGATTCTACTAGATTAACCAGCCGTAACACTTGTTATCACTTGGAGTGTTTTTTCAGCTCTTGAAACGCAGCATTGTGAAGTCAAGTTACATTCAACTATATCTCAGTGCCCACGTGAAAATACTGATGTAAAACTGTTCCAAATGATGTAATACATAGTTCTCTAATGGGTAATAACTCTTTGGATGGTTTCCTAAGTGTTACTCAAGGTAAACATCAACATCTCAAATTCACTTGTTTTCCCCATTGAAACGCATTGGGCAAAACTGATGTTGATTGTTACTCAATGTTCCTTAACTTCTATGTGTGGAAACCACTTGTATCACATGTGAAATGATGGATTCTAACAGAATTTAACTGTGTAGATCAGATTCTACTAGATTAACCAGCCGTAACACTTGTTATCACTTGGAGTGTTTTTCAGCTCTTGAAACGCACCATTGTGAAGTCAAGTTACATTCAACTATAACTCAGTGCCCCCATGAAAATACTGATGTAAAACTGTTCCAAATGATGTAATACATAGTTCTCTAATGGGTAATAACTGTTTGGATGGTTTCCTAAGTGTTACTCAAGGTACACATCAACATCTCAAATTCACTTGTTTTCCCCATTGAAACGCATTGGGCAAAACTGATGTTGATTGTTACTCAATGTTCCTTAACTTCTATGTGTGGAAACCACTTGTATCACATGTGAAATGATGGATTCTAACAGAATTTAACTGTGTAGATCAGATTCTACTAGATTAACCAGCCGTAACACTTGTTATCACTTGAGTGTTTTTCAGCTCTTGAAACGCACCATTGTGAATTCAAGTTACATTCAACTATATCTCAGTCCCACGTGAAAATACTGATGTAAAACTGTTCCAAATGATGTAATACATAGTTCTCTAATGGGTAATAACTGTTTGGATGGTTTCCTAAGTGTTACTCAAGGTACACATCAACATCTCAAATTCACTTGTTTTCCCCATTGAAACGCATTGGGCAAAACTGATGTTGATTGTTACTCAATGTTCCTTAACTTCTATGTGTGGAAACCACTTGTATCACATGTGAAATGATGGATTCTAACAGAATTTAACTGTGTAGATCAGATTCTACTAGATTAACCAGCCGTAACACTTGTTATCACTTGGAGTGTTTTTCAGCTCTTGAAACGCACCATTGTGAAGTCAAGTTACATTCAACTATATCTCAGTCCCACGTGAAAATACTGATGTAAAACTGTTCCAAATGATGTAATACATAGTTCTCTAATGGGTAATAACTGTTTGGATGGTTTCCTAAGTGTTACTCAAGGTACACATCAACATCTCAAATTCACTTGTTTTCCCCATTGAAACGCATTGGGCAAAACTGATGTTGATTGTTACTCAATGTTCCTTAACTTCTATGTGTGGAAACCACTTGTATCACATGTGAAATGATGGATTCTAACAGAATTTAACTGTGTAGATCAGATTCTACTAGATTAACCAGCCGTAACACTTGTTATCACTTGGAGTGTTTTTCAGCTCTTGAAACGCACCATTGTGAAGTCAAGTTACATTCAACTATATCTCAGTCCCACGTGAAAATACTGATGTAAAACTGTTCCAAATGATGTAATACATAGTTCTCTAATGGGTAATAACTCTTTGGATGGTTTCCTAAGTGTTACTCAAGGTAAACATCAACATCTCAAATTCACTTGTTTTCCCCATTGAAACGCATTGGGCAAAACTGATGTTGATTGTTACTCAATGTTCCTTAACTTCTATGTGTGGAAACCACTTGTATCACATGTGAAATGATGGATTCTAACAGAATTTAACTGTGTAGATCAGATTCTACTAGATTAACCAGCCGTAACACTTGTTATCACTTGGAGTGTTTTTCAGCTCTTGAAACGCACCATTGTGAAGTCAAGTTACATTCAACTATATCTCAGTCCCACGTGAAAATACTGATGTAAAACTGTTCCAAATGATGTAATACATAGTTCTCTAATGGGTAATAACTCTTTGGATGGTTTCCTAAGTGTTACTCAAGGTAAACATCAACATCTCAAATTCACTTGTTTTCCCCATTGAAACGCATTGGGCAAAACTGATGTTGATTGTTACTCAATGTTCCTTAACTTCTATGTGTGGAAACCACTTGTATCACATGTGAAATGATGGATTCTAACAGAATTTAACTGTGTAGATCAGATTCTACTAGATTAACCAGCCGTAACACTTGTTATCACTTGGAGTGTTTTTCAGCTCTTGAAACGCACCATTGTGAAGTCAAGTTACATTCAACTATATCTCAGTCCCACGTGAAAATACTGATGTAAAACTGTTCCAAATGATGTAATACATAGTTCTCTAATGGGTAATAACTCTTTGGATGGTTTCCTAAGTGTTACTCAAGGTAAACATCAACATCTCAAATTCACTTGTTTTCCCCATTGAAACGCATTGGGCAAAACTGATGTTGATTGTTACTCAATGTTCCTTAACTTCTATGTGTGGAAACCACTTGTATCACATGTGAAATGATGGATTCTAACAGAATTTAACTGTGTAGATCAGATTCTACTAGATTAACCAGCCGTAACACTTGTTATCACTTGGAGTGTTTTTCAGCTCTTGAAACGCACCATTGTGAAGTCAAGTTACATTCAACTATATCTCAGTCCCACGTGAAAATACTGATGTAAAACTGTTCCAAATGATGTAATACATAGTTCTCTAATGGGTAATAACTCTTTGGATGGTTTCCTAAGTGTTACTCAAGGTAAACATCAACATCTCAAATTCACTTGTTTTCCCCATTGAAACGCATTGGGCAAAACTGATGTTGATTGTTACTCAATGTTCCTTAACTTCTATGTGTGGAAACCACTTGTATCACATGTGAAATGATGGATTCTAACAGAATTTAACTGTGTAGATCAGATTCTACTAGATTAACCATCCGTAACACTTGTTATCACTTGGAGTGTTTTTCAGCTCTTGAAACGCACCATTGTGAAGTCAAGTTACATTCAACTATATCTCAGTGCCCCCTGAAAATACTGATGTAAAACTGTTCCAAATGATGTAATACATAGTTCTCTAATGGGTAATAACTCTTTGGATGGTTTCCTAAGTGTTACTCAAGGTACACATCAACATCTCAAATTCACTTGTTTTCCCCATTGAAACGCATTGGGCAAAACTGATGTTGATTGTTACTCAATGTTCCTTAACTTCTATGTGTGGAAACCACTTGTATCACATGTGAAATGATGGATTCTAACAGAATTTAACTGTGTAGATCAGATTCTACTAGATTAACCAGCCGTAACACTTGTTATCACTTGGAGTGTTTTTCAGCTCTTGAAACGCCCATTGTGAAGTCAAGTTACATTCAACTATATCTCAGTCCCACGTGAAAATACTGATGTAAAACTGTTCCAAATGATGTAATACATAGTTCTCTAATGGGTAATAACTCTTTGGATGGTTTCCTAAGTGTTACTCAAGGTACACATCAACATCTCAAATTCACTTGTTTTCCCCATTGAAACGCATTGGGCAAAACTGATGTTGATTGTTACTCAATGTTCCTTAACTTCTATGTGTGGAAACCACTTGTATCACATGTGAAATGATGGATTCTAACAGAATTTAACTGTGTAGATCAGATTCTACTAGATTAACCAGCCGTAACACTTGTTATCACTTGGAGTGTTTTTCAGCTCTTGAAACGCACCATTGTGAATTCAAGTTACATTCAACTATATCTCAGTCCCACGTGAAAATACTGATGTAAAACTGTTCCAAATGATGTAATACATAGTTCTCTAATGGGTAATAACTCTTTGGATGGTTTCCTAAGTGTTACTCAAGGTAAACATCAACATCTCAAATTCACTTGTTTTCCCCATTGAAACGCATTGGGCAAAACTGATGTTGATTGTTACTCAATGTTCCTTAACTTCTATGTGTGGAAACCACTTGTATCACATGTGAAATGATGGATTCTAACAGAATTTAACTGTGTAGATCAGATTCTACTAGATTAACCAGCCGTAACACTTGTTATCACTTGGAGTGTTTTTCAGCTCTTGAAACGCACCATTGTGAAGTCAAGTTACATTCAACTATATCTCAGTCCCACGTGAAAATACTGATGTAAAACTGTTCCAAATGATGTAATACATAGTTCTCTAATGGGTAATAACTCTTTGGATGGTTTCCTAAGTGTTACTCAAGGTAAACATCAACATCTCAAATTCACTTGTTTTCCCCATTGAAACGCATTGGGCAAAACTGATGTTGATTGTTACTCAATGTTCCTTAACTTCTATGTGTGGAAACCACTTGTATCACATGTGAAATGATGGATTCTAACAGAATTTAACTGTGTAGATCAGATTCTACTAGATTAACCAGCCGTAACACTTGTTATCACTTGGAGTGTTTTTCAGCTCTTGAAACGCACCATTGTGAAGTCAAGTTACATTCAACTATATCTCAGTCCCACGTGAAAATACTGATGTAAAACTGTTCCAAATGATGTAATACATAGTTCTCTAATGGGTAATAACTCTTTGGATGGTTTCCTAAGTGTTACTCAAGGTAAACATCAACATCTCAAATTCACTTGTTTTCCCCATTGAAACGCATTGGGCAAAACTGATGTTGATTGTTACTCAATGTTCCTTAACTTCTATGTGTGGAAACCACTTGTATCACATGTGAAATGATGGATTCTAACAGAATTTAACTGTGTAGATCAGATTCTACTAGATTAACCAGCCGTAACACTTGTTATCACTTGGAGTGTTTTTCAGCTCTTGAAACGCACCATTGTGAAGTCAAGTTACATTCAACTATATCTCAGTCCCACGTGAAAATACTGATGTAAAACTGTTCCAAATGATGTAATACATAGTTCTCTAATGGGTAATAACTCTTTGGATGGTTTCCTAAGTGTTACTCAAGGTAAACATCAACATCTCAAATTCACTTGTTTTCCCCATTGAAACGCATTGGGCAAAACTGATGTTGATTGTTACTCAATGTTCCTTAACTTCTATGTGTGGAAACCACTTGTATCACATGTGAAATGATGGATTCTAACAGAATTTAACTGTGTAGATCAGATTCTACTAGATTAACCAGCCGTAACACTTGTTATCACTTGGAGTGTTTTTCAGCTCTTGAAACGCACCATTGTGAAGTCAAGTTACATTCAACTATATCTCAGTCCCACGTGAAAATACTGATGTAAAACTGTTCCAAATGATGTAATACATAGTTCTCTAATGGGTAATAACTCTTTGGATGGTTTCCTAAGTGTTACTCAAGGTAAACATCAACATCTCAAATTCACTTGTTTTCCCCATTGAAACGCATTGGGCAAAACTGATGTTGATTGTTACTCAATGTTCCTTAACTTCTATGTGTGGAAACCACTTGTATCACATGTGAAATGATGGATTCTAACAGAATTTAACTGTGTAGATCAGATTCTACTAGATTAACCAGCCGTAACACTTGTTATCACTTGGAGTGTTTTTCAGCTCTTGAAACGCACCATTGTGAAGTCAAGTTACATTCAACTATATCTCAGTCCCACGTGAAAATACTGATGTAAAACTGTTCCAAATGATGTAATACATAGTTCTCTAATGGGTAATAACTCTTTGGATGGTTTCCTAAGTGTTACTCAAGGTAAACATCAACATCTCAAATTCACTTGTTTTCCCCATTGAAACGCATTGGGCAAAACTGATGTTGATTGTTACTCAATGTTCCTTAACTTCTATGTGTGGAAACCACTTGTATCACATGTGAAATGATGGATTCTAACAGAATTTAACTGTGTAGATCAGATTCTACTAGATTAACCAGCCGTAACACTTGTTATCACTTGGAGTGTTTTTCAGCTCTTGAAACGCACCATTGTGAAGTCAAGTTACATTCAACTATATCTCAGTCCCACGTGAAAATACTGATGTAAAACTGTTCCAAATGATGTAATACATAGTTCTCTAATGGGTAATAACTCTTTGGATGGTTTCCTAAGTGTTACTCAAGGTAAACATCAACATCTCAAATTCACTTGTTTTCCCCATTGAAACGCATTGGGCAAAACTGATGTTGATTGTTACTCAATGTTCCTTAACTTCTATGTGTGGAAACCACTTGTATCACATGTGAAATGATGGATTCTAACAGAATTTAACTGTGTAGATCAGATTCTACTAGATTAACCAGCCGTAACACTTGTTATCACTTGGAGTGTTTTTCAGCTCTTGAAACGCACCATTGTGAAGTCAAGTTACATTCAACTATATCTCAGTCCCACGTGAAAATACTGATGTAAAACTGTTCCAAATGATGTAATACATAGTTCTCTAATGGGTAATAACTCTTTGGATGGTTTCCTAAGTGTTACTCAAGGTAAACATCAACATCTCAAATTCACTTGTTTTCCCCATTGAAACGCATTGGGCAAAACTGATGTTGATTGTTACTCAATGTTCCTTAACTTCTATGTGTGGAAACCACTTGTATCACATGTGAAATGATGGATTCTAACAGAATTTAACTGTGTAGATCAGATTCTACTAGATTAACCAGCCGTAACACTTGTTATCACTTGGAGTGTTTTTCAGCTCTTGAAACGCACCATTGTGAAGTCAAGTTACATTCAACTATATCTCAGTCCCACGTGAAAATACTGATGTAAAACTGTTCCAAATGATGTAATACATAGTTCTCTAATGGGTAATAACTCTTTGGATGGTTTCCTAAGTGTTACTCAAGGTAAACATCAACATCTCAAATTCACTTGTTTTCCCCATTGAAACGCATTGGGCAAAACTGATGTTGATTGTTACTCAATGTTCCTTAACTTCTATGTGTGGAAACCACTTGTATCACATGTGAAATGATGGATTCTAACAGAATTTAACTGTGTAGATCAGATTCTACTAGATTAACCAGCCGTAACACTTGTTATCACTTGGAGTGTTTTTCAGCTCTTGAAACGCACCATTGTGAAGTCAAGTTACATTCAACTATATCTCAGTCCCACGTGAAAATACTGATGTAAAACTGTTCCAAATGATGTAATACATAGTTCTCTAATGGGTAATAACTCTTTGGATGGTTTCCTAAGTGTTACTCAAGGTAAACATCAACATCTCAAATTCACTTGTTTTCCCCATTGAAACGCATTGGGCAAAACTGATGTTGATTGTTACTCAATGTTCCTTAACTTCTATGTGTGGAAACCACTTGTATCACATGTGAAATGATGGATTCTAACAGAATTTAACTGTGTAGATCAGATTCTACTAGATTAACCAGCCGTAACACTTGTTATCACTTGGAGTGTTTTTCAGCTCTTGAAACGCACCATTGTGAAGTCAAGTTACATTCAACTATATCTCAGTCCCACGTGAAAATACTGATGTAAAACTGTTCCAAATGATGTAATACATAGTTCTCTAATGGGTAATAACTCTTTGGATGGTTTCCTAAGTGTTACTCAAGGTAAACATCAACATCTCAAATTCACTTGTTTTCCCCATTGAAACGCATTGGGCAAAACTGATGTTGATTGTTACTCAATGTTCCTTAACTTCTATGTGTGGAAACCACTTGTATCACATGTGAAATGATGGATTCTAACAGAATTTAACTGTGTAGATCAGATTCTACTAGATTAACCAGCCGTAACACTTGTTATCACTTGGAGTGTTTTTCAGCTCTTGAAACGCACCATTGTGAAGTCAAGTTACATTCAACTATATCTCAGTCCCACGTGAAAATACTGATGTAAAACTGTTCCAAATGATGTAATACATAGTTCTCTAATGGGTAATAACTCTTTGGATGGTTTCCTAAGTGTTACTCAAGGTAAACATCAACATCTCAAATTCACTTGTTTTCCCCATTGAAACGCATTGGGCAAAACTGATGTTGATTGTTACTCAATGTTCCTTAACTTCTATGTGTGGAAACCACTTGTATCACATGTGAAATGATGGATTCTAACAGAATTTAACTGTGTAGATCAGATTCTACTAGATTAACCAGCCGTAACACTTGTTATCACTTGGAGTGTTTTTCAGCTCTTGAAACGCACCATTGTGAAGTCAAGTTACATTCAACTATATCTCAGTCCCACGTGAAAATACTGATGTAAAACTGTTCCAAATGATGTAATACATAGTTCTCTAATGGGTAATAACTCTTTGGATGGTTTCCTAAGTGTTACTCAAGGTAAACATCAACATCTCAAATTCACTTGTTTTCCCCATTGAAACGCATTGGGCAAAACTGATGTTGATTGTTACTCAATGTTCCTTAACTTCTATGTGTGGAAACCACTTGTATCACATGTGAAATGATGGATTCTAACAGAATTTAACTGTGTAGATCAGATTCTACTAGATTAACCAGCCGTAACACTTGTTATCACTTGGAGTGTTTTTCAGCTCTTGAAACGCACCATTGTGAAGTCAAGTTACATTCAACTATATCTCAGTCCCACGTGAAAATACTGATGTAAAACTGTTCCAAATGATGTAATACATAGTTCTCTAATGGGTAATAACTCTTTGGATGGTTTCCTAAGTGTTACTCAAGGTAAACATCAACATCTCAAATTCACTTGTTTTCCCCATTGAAACGCATTGGGCAAAACTGATGTTGATTGTTACTCAATGTTCCTTAACTTCTATGTGTGGAAACCACTTGTATCACATGTGAAATGATGGATTCTAACAGAATTTAACTGTGTAGATCAGATTCTACTAGATTAACCAGCCGTAACACTTGTTATCACTTGGAGTGTTTTTCAGCTCTTGAAACGCACCATTGTGAAGTCAAGTTACATTCAACTATATCTCAGTCCCACGTGAAAATACTGATGTAAAACTGTTCCAAATGATGTAATACATAGTTCTCTAATGGGTAATAACTCTTTGGATGGTTTCCTAAGTGTTACTCAAGGTAAACATCAACATCTCAAATTCACTTGTTTTCCCCATTGAAACGCATTGGGCAAAACTGATGTTGATTGTTACTCAATGTTCCTTAACTTCTATGTGTGGAAACCACTTGTATCACATGTGAAATGATGGATTCTAACAGAATTTAACTGTGTAGATCAGATTCTACTAGATTAACCAGCCGTAACACTTGTTATCACTTGGAGTGTTTTTCAGCTCTTGAAACGCACCATTGTGAAGTCAAGTTACATTCAACTATATCTCAGTCCCACGTGAAAATACTGATGTAAAACTGTTCCAAATGATGTAATACATAGTTCTCTAATGGGTAATAACTCTTTGGATGGTTTCCTAAGTGTTACTCAAGGTAAACATCAACATCTCAAATTCACTTGTTTTCCCCATTGAAACGCATTGGGCAAAACTGATGTTGATTGTTACTCAATGTTCCTTAACTTCTATGTGTGGAAACCACTTGTATCACATGTGAAATGATGGATTCTAACAGAATTTAACTGTGTAGATCAGATTCTACTAGATTAACCAGCCGTAACACTTGTTATCACTTGGAGTGTTTTTCAGCTCTTGAAACGCACCATTGTGAAGTCAAGTTACATTCAACTATATCTCAGTCCCACGTGAAAATACTGATGTAAAACTGTTCCAAATGATGTAATACATAGTTCTCTAATGGGTAATAACTCTTTGGATGGTTTCCTAAGTGTTACTCAAGGTAAACATCAACATCTCAAATTCACTTGTTTTCCCCATTGAAACGCATTGGGCAAAACTGATGTTGATTGTTACTCAATGTTCCTTAACTTCTATGTGTGGAAACCACTTGTATCACATGTGAAATGATGGATTCTAACAGAATTTAACTGTGTAGATCAGATTCTACTAGATTAACCAGCCGTAACACTTGTTATCACTTGGAGTGTTTTTCAGCTCTTGAAACGCACCATTGTGAAGTCAAGTTACATTCAACTATATCTCAGTCCCACGTGAAAATACTGATGTAAAACTGTTCCAAATGATGTAATACATAGTTCTCTAATGGGTAATAACTCTTTGGATGGTTTCCTAAGTGTTACTCAAGGTAAACATCAACATCTCAAATTCACTTGTTTTCCCCATTGAAACGCATTGGGCAAAACTGATGTTGATTGTTACTCAATGTTCCTTAACTTCTATGTGTGGAAACCACTTGTATCACATGTGAAATGATGGATTCTAACAGAATTTAACTGTGTAGATCAGATTCTACTAGATTAACCAGCCGTAACACTTGTTATCACTTGGAGTGTTTTTCAGCTCTTGAAACGCACCATTGTGAAGTCAAGTTACATTCAACTATATCTCAGTCCCACGTGAAAATACTGATGTAAAACTGTTCCAAATGATGTAATACATAGTTCTCTAATGGGTAATAACTCTTTGGATGGTTTCCTAAGTGTTACTCAAGGTAAACATCAACATCTCAAATTCACTTGTTTTCCCCATTGAAACGCATTGGGCAAAACTGATGTTGATTGTTACTCAATGTTCCTTAACTTCTATGTGTGGAAACCACTTGTATCACATGTGAAATGATGGATTCTAACAGAATTTAACTGTGTAGATCAGATTCTACTAGATTAACCAGCCGTAACACTTGTTATCACTTGGAGTGTTTTTCAGCTCTTGAAACGCACCATTGTGAAGTCAAGTTACATTCAACTATATCTCAGTCCCACGTGAAAATACTGATGTAAAACTGTTCCAAATGATGTAATACATAGTTCTCTAATGGGTAATAACTCTTTGGATGGTTTCCTAAGTGTTACTCAAGGTAAACATCAACATCTCAAATTCACTTGTTTTCCCCATTGAAACGCATTGGGCAAAACTGATGTTGATTGTTACTCAATGTTCCTTAACTTCTATGTGTGGAAACCACTTGTATCACATGTGAAATGATGGATTCTAACAGAATTTAACTGTGTAGATCAGATTCTACTAGATTAACCAGCCGTAACACTTGTTATCACTTGGAGTGTTTTTCAGCTCTTGAAACGCACCATTGTGAAGTCAAGTTACATTCAACTATATCTCAGTCCCACGTGAAAATACTGATGTAAAACTGTTCCAAATGATGTAATACATAGTTCTCTAATGGGTAATAACTCTTTGGATGGTTTCCTAAGTGTTACTCAAGGTAAACATCAACATCTCAAATTCACTTGTTTTCCCCATTGAAACGCATTGGGCAAAACTGATGTTGATTGTTACTCAATGTTCCTTAACTTCTATGTGTGGAAACCACTTGTATCACATGTGAAATGATGGATTCTAACAGAATTTAACTGTGTAGATCAGATTCTACTAGATTAACCAGCCGTAACACTTGTTATCACTTGGAGTGTTTTTCAGCTCTTGAAACGCACCATTGTGAAGTCAAGTTACATTCAACTATATCTCAGTCCCACGTGAAAATACTGATGTAAAACTGTTCCAAATGATGTAATACATAGTTCTCTAATGGGTAATAACTCTTTGGATGGTTTCCTAAGTGTTACTCAAGGTAAACATCAACATCTCAAATTCACTTGTTTTCCCCATTGAAACGCATTGGGCAAAACTGATGTTGATTGTTACTCAATGTTCCTTAACTTCTATGTGTGGAAACCACTTGTATCACATGTGAAATGATGGATTCTAACAGAATTTAACTGTGTAGATCAGATTCTACTAGATTAACCAGCCGTAACACTTGTTATCACTTGGAGTGTTTTTCAGCTCTTGAAACGCACCATTGTGAAGTCAAGTTACATTCAACTATATCTCAGTCCCACGTGAAAATACTGATGTAAAACTGTTCCAAATGATGTAATACATAGTTCTCTAATGGGTAATAACTCTTTGGATGGTTTCCTAAGTGTTACTCAAGGTAAACATCAACATCTCAAATTCACTTGTTTTCCCCATTGAAACGCATTGGGCAAAACTGATGTTGATTGTTACTCAATGTTCCTTAACTTCTATGTGTGGAAACCACTTGTATCACATGTGAAATGATGGATTCTAACAGAATTTAACTGTGTAGATCAGATTCTACTAGATTAACCAGCCGTAACACTTGTTATCACTTGGAGTGTTTTTCAGCTCTTGAAACGCACCATTGTGAAGTCAAGTTACATTCAACTATATCTCAGTCCCACGTGAAAATACTGATGTAAAACTGTTCCAAATGATGTAATACATAGTTCTCTAATGGGTAATAACTCTTTGGATGGTTTCCTAAGTGTTACTCAAGGTAAACATCAACATCTCAAATTCACTTGTTTTCCCCATTGAAACGCATTGGGCAAAACTGATGTTGATTGTTACTCAATGTTCCTTAACTTCTATGTGTGGAAACCACTTGTATCACATGTGAAATGATGGATTCTAACAGAATTTAACTGTGTAGATCAGATTCTACTAGATTAACCAGCCGTAACACTTGTTATCACTTGGAGTGTTTTTCAGCTCTTGAAACGCACCATTGTGAAGTCAAGTTACATTCAACTATATCTCAGTCCCACGTGAAAATACTGATGTAAAACTGTTCCAAATGATGTAATACATAGTTCTCTAATGGGTAATAACTCTTTGGATGGTTTCCTAAGTGTTACTCAAGGTAAACATCAACATCTCAAATTCACTTGTTTTCCCCATTGAAACGCATTGGGCAAAACTGATGTTGATTGTTACTCAATGTTCCTTAACTTCTATGTGTGGAAACCACTTGTATCACATGTGAAATGATGGATTCTAACAGAATTTAACTGTGTAGATCAGATTCTACTAGATTAACCAGCCGTAACACTTGTTATCACTTGGAGTGTTTTTCAGCTCTTGAAACGCACCATTGTGAAGTCAAGTTACATTCAACTATATCTCAGTCCCACGTGAAAATACTGATGTAAAACTGTTCCAAATGATGTAATACATAGTTCTCTAATGGGTAATAACTCTTTGGATGGTTTCCTAAGTGTTACTCAAGGTAAACATCAACATCTCAAATTCACTTGTTTTCCCCATTGAAACGCATTGGGCAAAACTGATGTTGATTGTTACTCAATGTTCCTTAACTTCTATGTGTGGAAACCACTTGTATCACATGTGAAATGATGGATTCTAACAGAATTTAACTGTGTAGATCAGATTCTACTAGATTAACCAGCCGTAACACTTGTTATCACTTGGAGTGTTTTTCAGCTCTTGAAACGCACCATTGTGAAGTCAAGTTACATTCAACTATATCTCAGTCCCACGTGAAAATACTGATGTAAAACTGTTCCAAATGATGTAATACATAGTTCTCTAATGGGTAATAACTCTTTGGATGGTTTCCTAAGTGTTACTCAAGGTAAACATCAACATCTCAAATTCACTTGTTTTCCCCATTGAAACGCATTGGGCAAAACTGATGTTGATTGTTACTCAATGTTCCTTAACTTCTATGTGTGGAAACCACTTGTATCACATGTGAAATGATGGATTCTAACAGAATTTAACTGTGTAGATCAGATTCTACTAGATTAACCAGCCGTAACACTTGTTATCACTTGGAGTGTTTTTCAGCTCTTGAAACGCACCATTGTGAAGTCAAGTTACATTCAACTATATCTCAGTCCCACGTGAAAATACTGATGTAAAACTGTTCCAAATGATGTAATACATAGTTCTCTAATGGGTAATAACTCTTTGGATGGTTTCCTAAGTGTTACTCAAGGTAAACATCAACATCTCAAATTCACTTGTTTTCCCCATTGAAACGCATTGGGCAAAACTGATGTTGATTGTTACTCAATGTTCCTTAACTTCTATGTGTGGAAACCACTTGTATCACATGTGAAATGATGGATTCTAACAGAATTTAACTGTGTAGATCAGATTCTACTAGATTAACCAGCCGTAACACTTGTTATCACTTGGAGTGTTTTTCAGCTCTTGAAACGCACCATTGTGAAGTCAAGTTACATTCAACTATATCTCAGTCCCACGTGAAAATACTGATGTAAAACTGTTCCAAATGATGTAATACATAGTTCTCTAATGGGTAATAACTCTTTGGATGGTTTCCTAAGTGTTACTCAAGGTAAACATCAACATCTCAAATTCACTTGTTTTCCCCATTGAAACGCATTGGGCAAAACTGATGTTGATTGTTACTCAATGTTCCTTAACTTCTATGTGTGGAAACCACTTGTATCACATGTGAAATGATGGATTCTAACAGAATTTAACTGTGTAGATCAGATTCTACTAGATTAACCAGCCGTAACACTTGTTATCACTTGGAGTGTTTTTCAGCTCTTGAAACGCACCATTGTGAAGTCAAGTTACATTCAACTATATCTCAGTCCCACGTGAAAATACTGATGTAAAACTGTTCCAAATGATGTAATACATAGTTCTCTAATGGGTAATAACTCTTTGGATGGTTTCCTAAGTGTTACTCAAGGTAAACATCAACATCTCAAATTCACTTGTTTTCCCCATTGAAACGCATTGGGCAAAACTGATGTTGATTGTTACTCAATGTTCCTTAACTTCTATGTGTGGAAACCACTTGTATCACATGTGAAATGATGGATTCTAACAGAATTTAACTGTGTAGATCAGATTCTACTAGATTAACCAGCCGTAACACTTGTTATCACTTGGAGTGTTTTTCAGCTCTTGAAACGCACCATTGTGAAGTCAAGTTACATTCAACTATATCTCAGTCCCACGTGAAAATACTGATGTAAAACTGTTCCAAATGATGTAATACATAGTTCTCTAATGGGTAATAACTCTTTGGATGGTTTCCTAAGTGTTACTCAAGGTAAACATCAACATCTCAAATTCACTTGTTTTCCCCATTGAAACGCATTGGGCAAAACTGATGTTGATTGTTACTCAATGTTCCTTAACTTCTATGTGTGGAAACCACTTGTATCACATGTGAAATGATGGATTCTAACAGAATTTAACTGTGTAGATCAGATTCTACTAGATTAACCAGCCGTAACACTTGTTATCACTTGGAGTGTTTTTCAGCTCTTGAAACGCACCATTGTGAAGTCAAGTTACATTCAACTATATCTCAGTCCCACGTGAAAATACTGATGTAAAACTGTTCCAAATGATGTAATACATAGTTCTCTAATGGGTAATAACTCTTTGGATGGTTTCCTAAGTGTTACTCAAGGTAAACATCAACATCTCAAATTCACTTGTTTTCCCCATTGAAACGCATTGGGCAAAACTGATGTTGATTGTTACTCAATGTTCCTTAACTTCTATGTGTGGAAACCACTTGTATCACATGTGAAATGATGGATTCTAACAGAATTTAACTGTGTAGATCAGATTCTACTAGATTAACCAGCCGTAACACTTGTTATCACTTGGAGTGTTTTTCAGCTCTTGAAACGCACCATTGTGAAGTCAAGTTACATTCAACTATATCTCAGTCCCACGTGAAAATACTGATGTAAAACTGTTCCAAATGATGTAATACATAGTTCTCTAATGGGTAATAACTCTTTGGATGGTTTCCTAAGTGTTACTCAAGGTAAACATCAACATCTCAAATTCACTTGTTTTCCCCATTGAAACGCATTGGGCAAAACTGATGTTGATTGTTACTCAATGTTCCTTAACTTCTATGTGTGGAAACCACTTGTATCACATGTGAAATGATGGATTCTAACAGAATTTAACTGTGTAGATCAGATTCTACTAGATTAACCAGCCGTAACACTTGTTATCACTTGGAGTGTTTTTCAGCTCTTGAAACGCACCATTGTGAAGTCAAGTTACATTCAACTATATCTCAGTCCCACGTGAAAATACTGATGTAAAACTGTTCCAAATGATGTAATACATAGTTCTCTAATGGGTAATAACTCTTTGGATGGTTTCCTAAGTGTTACTCAAGGTAAACATCAACATCTCAAATTCACTTGTTTTCCCCATTGAAACGCATTGGGCAAAACTGATGTTGATTGTTACTCAATGTTCCTTAACTTCTATGTGTGGAAACCACTTGTATCACATGTGAAATGATGGATTCTAACAGAATTTAACTGTGTAGATCAGATTCTACTAGATTAACCAGCCGTAACACTTGTTATCACTTGGAGTGTTTTTCAGCTCTTGAAACGCACCATTGTGAAGTCAAGTTACATTCAACTATATCTCAGTCCCACGTGAAAATACTGATGTAAAACTGTTCCAAATGATGTAATACATAGTTCTCTAATGGGTAATAACTCTTTGGATGGTTTCCTAAGTGTTACTCAAGGTAAACATCAACATCTCAAATTCACTTGTTTTCCCCATTGAAACGCATTGGGCAAAACTGATGTTGATTGTTACTCAATGTTCCTTAACTTCTATGTGTGGAAACCACTTGTATCACATGTGAAATGATGGATTCTAACAGAATTTAACTGTGTAGATCAGATTCTACTAGATTAACCAGCCGTAACACTTGTTATCACTTGGAGTGTTTTTCAGCTCTTGAAACGCACCATTGTGAAGTCAAGTTACATTCAACTATATCTCAGTCCCACGTGAAAATACTGATGTAAAACTGTTCCAAATGATGTAATACATAGTTCTCTAATGGGTAATAACTCTTTGGATGGTTTCCTAAGTGTTACTCAAGGTAAACATCAACATCTCAAATTCACTTGTTTTCCCCATTGAAACGCATTGGGCAAAACTGATGTTGATTGTTACTCAATGTTCCTTAACTTCTATGTGTGGAAACCACTTGTATCACATGTGAAATGATGGATTCTAACAGAATTTAACTGTGTAGATCAGATTCTACTAGATTAACCAGCCGTAACACTTGTTATCACTTGGAGTGTTTTTCAGCTCTTGAAACGCACCATTGTGAAGTCAAGTTACATTCAACTATATCTCAGTCCCACGTGAAAATACTGATGTAAAACTGTTCCAAATGATGTAATACATAGTTCTCTAATGGGTAATAACTCTTTGGATGGTTTCCTAAGTGTTACTCAAGGTAAACATCAACATCTCAAATTCACTTGTTTTCCCCATTGAAACGCATTGGGCAAAACTGATGTTGATTGTTACTCAATGTTCCTTAACTTCTATGTGTGGAAACCACTTGTATCACATGTGAAATGATGGATTCTAACAGAATTTAACTGTGTAGATCAGATTCTACTAGATTAACCAGCCGTAACACTTGTTATCACTTGGAGTGTTTTTCAGCTCTTGAAACGCACCATTGTGAAGTCAAGTTACATTCAACTATATCTCAGTCCCACGTGAAAATACTGATGTAAAACTGTTCCAAATGATGTAATACATAGTTCTCTAATGGGTAATAACTCTTTGGATGGTTTCCTAAGTGTTACTCAAGGTAAACATCAACATCTCAAATTCACTTGTTTTCCCCATTGAAACGCATTGGGCAAAACTGATGTTGATTGTTACTCAATGTTCCTTAACTTCTATGTGTGGAAACCACTTGTATCACATGTGAAATGATGGATTCTAACAGAATTTAACTGTGTAGATCAGATTCTACTAGATTAACCAGCCGTAACACTTGTTATCACTTGGAGTGTTTTTCAGCTCTTGAAACGCACCATTGTGAAGTCAAGTTACATTCAACTATATCTCAGTCCCACGTGAAAATACTGATGTAAAACTGTTCCAAATGATGTAATACATAGTTCTCTAATGGGTAATAACTCTTTGGATGGTTTCCTAAGTGTTACTCAAGGTAAACATCAACATCTCAAATTCACTTGTTTTCCCCATTGAAACGCATTGGGCAAAACTGATGTTGATTGTTACTCAATGTTCCTTAACTTCTATGTGTGGAAACCACTTGTATCACATGTGAAATGATGGATTCTAACAGAATTTAACTGTGTAGATCAGATTCTACTAGATTAACCAGCCGTAACACTTGTTATCACTTGGAGTGTTTTTCAGCTCTTGAAACGCACCATTGTGAAGTCAAGTTACATTCAACTATATCTCAGTCCCACGTGAAAATACTGATGTAAAACTGTTCCAAATGATGTAATACATAGTTCTCTAATGGGTAATAACTCTTTGGATGGTTTCCTAAGTGTTACTCAAGGTAAACATCAACATCTCAAATTCACTTGTTTTCCCCATTGAAACGCATTGGGCAAAACTGATGTTGATTGTTACTCAATGTTCCTTAACTTCTATGTGTGGAAACCACTTGTATCACATGTGAAATGATGGATTCTAACAGAATTTAACTGTGTAGATCAGATTCTACTAGATTAACCAGCCGTAACACTTGTTATCACTTGGAGTGTTTTTCAGCTCTTGAAACGCACCATTGTGAAGTCAAGTTACATTCAACTATATCTCAGTCCCACGTGAAAATACTGATGTAAAACTGTTCCAAATGATGTAATACATAGTTCTCTAATGGGTAATAACTCTTTGGATGGTTTCCTAAGTGTTACTCAAGGTAAACATCAACATCTCAAATTCACTTGTTTTCCCCATTGAAACGCATTGGGCAAAACTGATGTTGATTGTTACTCAATGTTCCTTAACTTCTATGTGTGGAAACCACTTGTATCACATGTGAAATGATGGATTCTAACAGAATTTAACTGTGTAGATCAGATTCTACTAGATTAACCAGCCGTAACACTTGTTATCACTTGGAGTGTTTTTCAGCTCTTGAAACGCACCATTGTGAAGTCAAGTTACATTCAACTATATCTCAGTCCCACGTGAAAATACTGATGTAAAACTGTTCCAAATGATGTAATACATAGTTCTCTAATGGGTAATAACTCTTTGGATGGTTTCCTAAGTGTTACTCAAGGTAAACATCAACATCTCAAATTCACTTGTTTTCCCCATTGAAACGCATTGGGCAAAACTGATGTTGATTGTTACTCAATGTTCCTTAACTTCTATGTGTGGAAACCACTTGTATCACATGTGAAATGATGGATTCTAACAGAATTTAACTGTGTAGATCAGATTCTACTAGATTAACCAGCCGTAACACTTGTTATCACTTGGAGTGTTTTTCAGCTCTTGAAACGCACCATTGTGAAGTCAAGTTACATTCAACTATATCTCAGTCCCACGTGAAAATACTGATGTAAAACTGTTCCAAATGATGTAATACATAGTTCTCTAATGGGTAATAACTCTTTGGATGGTTTCCTAAGTGTTACTCAAGGTAAACATCAACATCTCAAATTCACTTGTTTTCCCCATTGAAACGCATTGGGCAAAACTGATGTTGATTGTTACTCAATGTTCCTTAACTTCTATGTGTGGAAACCACTTGTATCACATGTGAAATGATGGATTCTAACAGAATTTAACTGTGTAGATCAGATTCTACTAGATTAACCAGCCGTAACACTTGTTATCACTTGGAGTGTTTTTCAGCTCTTGAAACGCACCATTGTGAAGTCAAGTTACATTCAACTATATCTCAGTCCCACGTGAAAATACTGATGTAAAACTGTTCCAAATGATGTAATACATAGTTCTCTAATGGGTAATAACTCTTTGGATGGTTTCCTAAGTGTTACTCAAGGTAAACATCAACATCTCAAATTCACTTGTTTTCCCCATTGAAACGCATTGGGCAAAACTGATGTTGATTGTTACTCAATGTTCCTTAACTTCTATGTGTGGAAACCACTTGTATCACATGTGAAATGATGGATTCTAACAGAATTTAACTGTGTAGATCAGATTCTACTAGATTAACCAGCCGTAACACTTGTTATCACTTGGAGTGTTTTTCAGCTCTTGAAACGCACCATTGTGAAGTCAAGTTACATTCAACTATATCTCAGTCCCACGTGAAAATACTGATGTAAAACTGTTCCAAATGATGTAATACATAGTTCTCTAATGGGTAATAACTCTTTGGATGGTTTCCTAAGTGTTACTCAAGGTAAACATCAACATCTCAAATTCACTTGTTTTCCCCATTGAAACGCATTGGGCAAAACTGATGTTGATTGTTACTCAATGTTCCTTAACTTCTATGTGTGGAAACCACTTGTATCACATGTGAAATGATGGATTCTAACAGAATTTAACTGTGTAGATCAGATTCTACTAGATTAACCAGCCGTAACACTTGTTATCACTTGGAGTGTTTTTCAGCTCTTGAAACGCACCATTGTGAAGTCAAGTTACATTCAACTATATCTCAGTCCCACGTGAAAATACTGATGTAAAACTGTTCCAAATGATGTAATACATAGTTCTCTAATGGGTAATAACTCTTTGGATGGTTTCCTAAGTGTTACTCAAGGTAAACATCAACATCTCAAATTCACTTGTTTTCCCCATTGAAACGCATTGGGCAAAACTGATGTTGATTGTTACTCAATGTTCCTTAACTTCTATGTGTGGAAACCACTTGTATCACATGTGAAATGATGGATTCTAACAGAATTTAACTGTGTAGATCAGATTCTACTAGATTAACCAGCCGTAACACTTGTTATCACTTGGAGTGTTTTTCAGCTCTTGAAACGCACCATTGTGAAGTCAAGTTACATTCAACTATATCTCAGTCCCACGTGAAAATACTGATGTAAAACTGTTCCAAATGATGTAATACATAGTTCTCTAATGGGTAATAACTCTTTGGATGGTTTCCTAAGTGTTACTCAAGGTAAACATCAACATCTCAAATTCACTTGTTTTCCCCATTGAAACGCATTGGGCAAAACTGATGTTGATTGTTACTCAATGTTCCTTAACTTCTATGTGTGGAAACCACTTGTATCACATGTGAAATGATGGATTCTAACAGAATTTAACTGTGTAGATCAGATTCTACTAGATTAACCAGCCGTAACACTTGTTATCACTTGGAGTGTTTTTCAGCTCTTGAAACGCACCATTGTGAAGTCAAGTTACATTCAACTATATCTCAGTCCCACGTGAAAATACTGATGTAAAACTGTTCCAAATGATGTAATACATAGTTCTCTAATGGGTAATAACTCTTTGGATGGTTTCCTAAGTGTTACTCAAGGTAAACATCAACATCTCAAATTCACTTGTTTTCCCCATTGAAACGCATTGGGCAAAACTGATGTTGATTGTTACTCAATGTTCCTTAACTTCTATGTGTGGAAACCACTTGTATCACATGTGAAATGATGGATTCTAACAGAATTTAACTGTGTAGATCAGATTCTACTAGATTAACCAGCCGTAACACTTGTTATCACTTGGAGTGTTTTTCAGCTCTTGAAACGCACCATTGTGAAGTCAAGTTACATTCAACTATATCTCAGTCCCACGTGAAAATACTGATGTAAAACTGTTCCAAATGATGTAATACATAGTTCTCTAATGGGTAATAACTCTTTGGATGGTTTCCTAAGTGTTACTCAAGGTAAACATCAACATCTCAAATTCACTTGTTTTCCCCATTGAAACGCATTGGGCAAAACTGATGTTGATTGTTACTCAATGTTCCTTAACTTCTATGTGTGGAAACCACTTGTATCACATGTGAAATGATGGATTCTAACAGAATTTAACTGTGTAGATCAGATTCTACTAGATTAACCAGCCGTAACACTTGTTATCACTTGGAGTGTTTTTCAGCTCTTGAAACGCACCATTGTGAAGTCAAGTTACATTCAACTATATCTCAGTCCCACGTGAAAATACTGATGTAAAACTGTTCCAAATGATGTAATACATAGTTCTCTAATGGGTAATAACTCTTTGGATGGTTTCCTAAGTGTTACTCAAGGTAAACATCAACATCTCAAATTCACTTGTTTTCCCCATTGAAACGCATTGGGCAAAACTGATGTTGATTGTTACTCAATGTTCCTTAACTTCTATGTGTGGAAACCACTTGTATCACATGTGAAATGATGGATTCTAACAGAATTTAACTGTGTAGATCAGATTCTACTAGATTAACCAGCCGTAACACTTGTTATCACTTGGAGTGTTTTTCAGCTCTTGAAACGCACCATTGTGAAGTCAAGTTACATTCAACTATATCTCAGTCCCACGTGAAAATACTGATGTAAAACTGTTCCAAATGATGTAATACATAGTTCTCTAATGGGTAATAACTCTTTGGATGGTTTCCTAAGTGTTACTCAAGGTAAACATCAACATCTCAAATTCACTTGTTTTCCCCATTGAAACGCATTGGGCAAAACTGATGTTGATTGTTACTCAATGTTCCTTAACTTCTATGTGTGGAAACCACTTGTATCACATGTGAAATGATGGATTCTAACAGAATTTAACTGTGTAGATCAGATTCTACTAGATTAACCAGCCGTAACACTTGTTATCACTTGGAGTGTTTTTCAGCTCTTGAAACGCACCATTGTGAAGTCAAGTTACATTCAACTATATCTCAGTCCCACGTGAAAATACTGATGTAAAACTGTTCCAAATGATGTAATACATAGTTCTCTAATGGGTAATAACTCTTTGGATGGTTTCCTAAGTGTTACTCAAGGTAAACATCAACATCTCAAATTCACTTGTTTTCCCCATTGAAACGCATTGGGCAAAACTGATGTTGATTGTTACTCAATGTTCCTTAACTTCTATGTGTGGAAACCACTTGTATCACATGTGAAATGATGGATTCTAACAGAATTTAACTGTGTAGATCAGATTCTACTAGATTAACCAGCCGTAACACTTGTTATCACTTGGAGTGTTTTTCAGCTCTTGAAACGCACCATTGTGAAGTCAAGTTACATTCAACTATATCTCAGTCCCACGTGAAAATACTGATGTAAAACTGTTCCAAATGATGTAATACATAGTTCTCTAATGGGTAATAACTCTTTGGATGGTTTCCTAAGTGTTACTCAAGGTAAACATCAACATCTCAAATTCACTTGTTTTCCCCATTGAAACGCATTGGGCAAAACTGATGTTGATTGTTACTCAATGTTCCTTAACTTCTATGTGTGGAAACCACTTGTATCACATGTGAAATGATGGATTCTAACAGAATTTAACTGTGTAGATCAGATTCTACTAGATTAACCAGCCGTAACACTTGTTATCACTTGGAGTGTTTTTCAGCTCTTGAAACGCACCATTGTGAAGTCAAGTTACATTCAACTATATCTCAGTCCCACGTGAAAATACTGATGTAAAACTGTTCCAAATGATGTAATACATAGTTCTCTAATGGGTAATAACTCTTTGGATGGTTTCCTAAGTGTTACTCAAGGTAAACATCAACATCTCAAATTCACTTGTTTTCCCCATTGAAACGCATTGGGCAAAACTGATGTTGATTGTTACTCAATGTTCCTTAACTTCTATGTGTGGAAACCACTTGTATCACATGTGAAATGATGGATTCTAACAGAATTTAACTGTGTAGATCAGATTCTACTAGATTAACCAGCCGTAACACTTGTTATCACTTGGAGTGTTTTTCAGCTCTTGAAACGCACCATTGTGAAGTCAAGTTACATTCAACTATATCTCAGTCCCACGTGAAAATACTGATGTAAAACTGTTCCAAATGATGTAATACATAGTTCTCTAATGGGTAATAACTCTTTGGATGGTTTCCTAAGTGTTACTCAAGGTAAACATCAACATCTCAAATTCACTTGTTTTCCCCATTGAAACGCATTGGGCAAAACTGATGTTGATTGTTACTCAATGTTCCTTAACTTCTATGTGTGGAAACCACTTGTATCACATGTGAAATGATGGATTCTAACAGAATTTAACTGTGTAGATCAGATTCTACTAGATTAACCAGCCGTAACACTTGTTATCACTTGGAGTGTTTTTCAGCTCTTGAAACGCACCATTGTGAAGTCAAGTTACATTCAACTATATCTCAGTCCCACGTGAAAATACTGATGTAAAACTGTTCCAAATGATGTAATACATAGTTCTCTAATGGGTAATAACTCTTTGGATGGTTTCCTAAGTGTTACTCAAGGTAAACATCAACATCTCAAATTCACTTGTTTTCCCCATTGAAACGCATTGGGCAAAACTGATGTTGATTGTTACTCAATGTTCCTTAACTTCTATGTGTGGAAACCACTTGTATCACATGTGAAATGATGGATTCTAACAGAATTTAACTGTGTAGATCAGATTCTACTAGATTAACCAGCCGTAACACTTGTTATCACTTGGAGTGTTTTTCAGCTCTTGAAACGCACCATTGTGAAGTCAAGTTACATTCAACTATATCTCAGTCCCACGTGAAAATACTGATGTAAAACTGTTCCAAATGATGTAATACATAGTTCTCTAATGGGTAATAACTCTTTGGATGGTTTCCTAAGTGTTACTCAAGGTAAACATCAACATCTCAAATTCACTTGTTTTCCCCATTGAAACGCATTGGGCAAAACTGATGTTGATTGTTACTCAATGTTCCTTAACTTCTATGTGTGGAAACCACTTGTATCACATGTGAAATGATGGATTCTAACAGAATTTAACTGTGTAGATCAGATTCTACTAGATTAACCAGCCGTAACACTTGTTATCACTTGGAGTGTTTTTCAGCTCTTGAAACGCACCATTGTGAAGTCAAGTTACATTCAACTATATCTCAGTCCCACGTGAAAATACTGATGTAAAACTGTTCCAAATGATGTAATACATAGTTCTCTAATGGGTAATAACTCTTTGGATGGTTTCCTAAGTGTTACTCAAGGTAAACATCAACATCTCAAATTCACTTGTTTTCCCCATTGAAACGCATTGGGCAAAACTGATGTTGATTGTTACTCAATGTTCCTTAACTTCTATGTGTGGAAACCACTTGTATCACATGTGAAATGATGGATTCTAACAGAATTTAACTGTGTAGATCAGATTCTACTAGATTAACCAGCCGTAACACTTGTTATCACTTGGAGTGTTTTTCAGCTCTTGAAACGCACCATTGTGAAGTCAAGTTACATTCAACTATATCTCAGTCCCACGTGAAAATACTGATGTAAAACTGTTCCAAATGATGTAATACATAGTTCTCTAATGGGTAATAACTCTTTGGATGGTTTCCTAAGTGTTACTCAAGGTAAACATCAACATCTCAAATTCACTTGTTTTCCCCATTGAAACGCATTGGGCAAAACTGATGTTGATTGTTACTCAATGTTCCTTAACTTCTATGTGTGGAAACCACTTGTATCACATGTGAAATGATGGATTCTAACAGAATTTAACTGTGTAGATCAGATTCTACTAGATTAACCAGCCGTAACACTTGTTATCACTTGGAGTGTTTTTCAGCTCTTGAAACGCACCATTGTGAAGTCAAGTTACATTCAACTATATCTCAGTCCCACGTGAAAATACTGATGTAAAACTGTTCCAAATGATGTAATACATAGTTCTCTAATGGGTAATAACTCTTTGGATGGTTTCCTAAGTGTTACTCAAGGTAAACATCAACATCTCAAATTCACTTGTTTTCCCCATTGAAACGCATTGGGCAAAACTGATGTTGATTGTTACTCAATGTTCCTTAACTTCTATGTGTGGAAACCACTTGTATCACATGTGAAATGATGGATTCTAACAGAATTTAACTGTGTAGATCAGATTCTACTAGATTAACCAGCCGTAACACTTGTTATCACTTGGAGTGTTTTTCAGCTCTTGAAACGCACCATTGTGAAGTCAAGTTACATTCAACTATATCTCAGTCCCACGTGAAAATACTGATGTAAAACTGTTCCAAATGATGTAATACATAGTTCTCTAATGGGTAATAACTCTTTGGATGGTTTCCTAAGTGTTACTCAAGGTAAACATCAACATCTCAAATTCACTTGTTTTCCCCATTGAAACGCATTGGGCAAAACTGATGTTGATTGTTACTCAATGTTCCTTAACTTCTATGTGTGGAAACCACTTGTATCACATGTGAAATGATGGATTCTAACAGAATTTAACTGTGTAGATCAGATTCTACTAGATTAACCAGCCGTAACACTTGTTATCACTTGGAGTGTTTTTCAGCTCTTGAAACGCACCATTGTGAAGTCAAGTTACATTCAACTATATCTCAGTCCCACGTGAAAATACTGATGTAAAACTGTTCCAAATGATGTAATACATAGTTCTCTAATGGGTAATAACTCTTTGGATGGTTTCCTAAGTGTTACTCAAGGTAAACATCAACATCTCAAATTCACTTGTTTTCCCCATTGAAACGCATTGGGCAAAACTGATGTTGATTGTTACTCAATGTTCCTTAACTTCTATGTGTGGAAACCACTTGTATCACATGTGAAATGATGGATTCTAACAGAATTTAACTGTGTAGATCAGATTCTACTAGATTAACCAGCCGTAACACTTGTTATCACTTGGAGTGTTTTTCAGCTCTTGAAACGCACCATTGTGAAGTCAAGTTACATTCAACTATATCTCAGTCCCACGTGAAAATACTGATGTAAAACTGTTCCAAATGATGTAATACATAGTTCTCTAATGGGTAATAACTCTTTGGATGGTTTCCTAAGTGTTACTCAAGGTAAACATCAACATCTCAAATTCACTTGTTTTCCCCATTGAAACGCATTGGGCAAAACTGATGTTGATTGTTACTCAATGTTCCTTAACTTCTATGTGTGGAAACCACTTGTATCACATGTGAAATGATGGATTCTAACAGAATTTAACTGTGTAGATCAGATTCTACTAGATTAACCAGCCGTAACACTTGTTATCACTTGGAGTGTTTTTCAGCTCTTGAAACGCACCATTGTGAAGTCAAGTTACATTCAACTATATCTCAGTCCCACGTGAAAATACTGATGTAAAACTGTTCCAAATGATGTAATACATAGTTCTCTAATGGGTAATAACTCTTTGGATGGTTTCCTAAGTGTTACTCAAGGTAAACATCAACATCTCAAATTCACTTGTTTTCCCCATTGAAACGCATTGGGCAAAACTGATGTTGATTGTTACTCAATGTTCCTTAACTTCTATGTGTGGAAACCACTTGTATCACATGTGAAATGATGGATTCTAACAGAATTTAACTGTGTAGATCAGATTCTACTAGATTAACCAGCCGTAACACTTGTTATCACTTGGAGTGTTTTTCAGCTCTTGAAACGCACCATTGTGAAGTCAAGTTACATTCAACTATATCTCAGTCCCACGTGAAAATACTGATGTAAAACTGTTCCAAATGATGTAATACATAGTTCTCTAATGGGTAATAACTCTTTGGATGGTTTCCTAAGTGTTACTCAAGGTAAACATCAACATCTCAAATTCACTTGTTTTCCCCATTGAAACGCATTGGGCAAAACTGATGTTGATTGTTACTCAATGTTCCTTAACTTCTATGTGTGGAAACCACTTGTATCACATGTGAAATGATGGATTCTAACAGAATTTAACTGTGTAGATCAGATTCTACTAGATTAACCAGCCGTAACACTTGTTATCACTTGGAGTGTTTTTCAGCTCTTGAAACGCACCATTGTGAAGTCAAGTTACATTCAACTATATCTCAGTCCCACGTGAAAATACTGATGTAAAACTGTTCCAAATGATGTAATACATAGTTCTCTAATGGGTAATAACTCTTTGGATGGTTTCCTAAGTGTTACTCAAGGTAAACATCAACATCTCAAATTCACTTGTTTTCCCCATTGAAACGCATTGGGCAAAACTGATGTTGATTGTTACTCAATGTTCCTTAACTTCTATGTGTGGAAACCACTTGTATCACATGTGAAATGATGGATTCTAACAGAATTTAACTGTGTAGATCAGATTCTACTAGATTAACCAGCCGTAACACTTGTTATCACTTGGAGTGTTTTTCAGCTCTTGAAACGCACCATTGTGAAGTCAAGTTACATTCAACTATATCTCAGTCCCACGTGAAAATACTGATGTAAAACTGTTCCAAATGATGTAATACATAGTTCTCTAATGGGTAATAACTCTTTGGATGGTTTCCTAAGTGTTACTCAAGGTAAACATCAACATCTCAAATTCACTTGTTTTCCCCATTGAAACGCATTGGGCAAAACTGATGTTGATTGTTACTCAATGTTCCTTAACTTCTATGTGTGGAAACCACTTGTATCACATGTGAAATGATGGATTCTAACAGAATTTAACTGTGTAGATCAGATTCTACTAGATTAACCAGCCGTAACACTTGTTATCACTTGGAGTGTTTTTCAGCTCTTGAAACGCACCATTGTGAAGTCAAGTTACATTCAACTATATCTCAGTCCCACGTGAAAATACTGATGTAAAACTGTTCCAAATGATGTAATACATAGTTCTCTAATGGGTAATAACTCTTTGGATGGTTTCCTAAGTGTTACTCAAGGTAAACATCAACATCTCAAATTCACTTGTTTTCCCCATTGAAACGCATTGGGCAAAACTGATGTTGATTGTTACTCAATGTTCCTTAACTTCTATGTGTGGAAACCACTTGTATCACATGTGAAATGATGGATTCTAACAGAATTTAACTGTGTAGATCAGATTCTACTAGATTAACCAGCCGTAACACTTGTTATCACTTGGAGTGTTTTTCAGCTCTTGAAACGCACCATTGTGAAGTCAAGTTACATTCAACTATATCTCAGTCCCACGTGAAAATACTGATGTAAAACTGTTCCAAATGATGTAATACATAGTTCTCTAATGGGTAATAACTCTTTGGATGGTTTCCTAAGTGTTACTCAAGGTAAACATCAACATCTCAAATTCACTTGTTTTCCCCATTGAAACGCATTGGGCAAAACTGATGTTGATTGTTACTCAATGTTCCTTAACTTCTATGTGTGGAAACCACTTGTATCACATGTGAAATGATGGATTCTAACAGAATTTAACTGTGTAGATCAGATTCTACTAGATTAACCAGCCGTAACACTTGTTATCACTTGGAGTGTTTTTCAGCTCTTGAAACGCACCATTGTGAAGTCAAGTTACATTCAACTATATCTCAGTCCCACGTGAAAATACTGATGTAAAACTGTTCCAAATGATGTAATACATAGTTCTCTAATGGGTAATAACTCTTTGGATGGTTTCCTAAGTGTTACTCAAGGTAAACATCAACATCTCAA
Organism: Erpetoichthys calabaricus; assembly: GCF_900747795.2. Classification (NCBI taxonomy): domain Eukaryota; kingdom Metazoa; phylum Chordata; class Cladistia; order Polypteriformes; family Polypteridae; genus Erpetoichthys; species Erpetoichthys calabaricus. The sequence goes on along the minus strand of NW_026261634.1, from coordinate 13,965 downwards.
ATTCACTTGTTTTCCCCATTGAAACGCATTGGGCAAAACTGATGTTGATTGTTACTCAATGTTCCTTAACTTCTATGTGTGGAAACCACTTGTATCACATGTGAAATGATGGATTCTAACAGAATTTAACTGTGTAGATCAGATTCTACTAGATTAACCAGCCGTAACACTTGTTATCACTTGGAGTGTTTTTCAGCTCTTGAAACGCACCATTGTGAAGTCAAGTTACATTCAACTATATCTCAGTCCCACGTGAAAATACTGATGTAAAACTGTTCCAAATGATGTAATACATAGTTCTCTAATGGGTAATAACTCTTTGGATGGTTTCCTAAGTGTTACTCAAGGTAAACATCAACATCTCAAATTCACTTGTTTTCCCCATTGAAACGCATTGGGCAAAACTGATGTTGATTGTTACTCAATGTTCCTTAACTTCTATGTGTGGAAACCACTTGTATCACATGTGAAATGATGGATTCTAACAGAATTTAACTGTGTAGATCAGATTCTACTAGATTAACCAGCCGTAACACTTGTTATCACTTGGAGTGTTTTTCAGCTCTTGAAACGCACCATTGTGAAGTCAAGTTACATTCAACTATATCTCAGTCCCACGTGAAAATACTGATGTAAAACTGTTCCAAATGATGTAATACATAGTTCTCTAATGGGTAATAACTCTTTGGATGGTTTCCTAAGTGTTACTCAAGGTAAACATCAACATCTCAAATTCACTTGTTTTCCCCATTGAAACGCATTGGGCAAAACTGATGTTGATTGTTACTCAATGTTCCTTAACTTCTATGTGTGGAAACCACTTGTATCACATGTGAAATGATGGATTCTAACAGAATTTAACTGTGTAGATCAGATTCTACTAGATTAACCAGCCGTAACACTTGTTATCACTTGGAGTGTTTTTCAGCTCTTGAAACGCACCATTGTGAAGTCAAGTTACATTCAACTATATCTCAGTCCCACGTGAAAATACTGATGTAAAACTGTTCCAAATGATGTAATACATAGTTCTCTAATGGGTAATAACTCTTTGGATGGTTTCCTAAGTGTTACTCAAGGTAAACATCAACATCTCAAATTCACTTGTTTTCCCCATTGAAACGCATTGGGCAAAACTGATGTTGATTGTTACTCAATGTTCCTTAACTTCTATGTGTGGAAACCACTTGTATCACATGTGAAATGATGGATTCTAACAGAATTTAACTGTGTAGATCAGATTCTACTAGATTAACCAGCCGTAACACTTGTTATCACTTGGAGTGTTTTTCAGCTCTTGAAACGCACCATTGTGAAGTCAAGTTACATTCAACTATATCTCAGTCCCACGTGAAAATACTGATGTAAAACTGTTCCAAATGATGTAATACATAGTTCTCTAATGGGTAATAACTCTTTGGATGGTTTCCTAAGTGTTACTCAAGGTAAACATCAACATCTCAAATTCACTTGTTTTCCCCATTGAAACGCATTGGGCAAAACTGATGTTGATTGTTACTCAATGTTCCTTAACTTCTATGTGTGGAAACCACTTGTATCACATGTGAAATGATGGATTCTAACAGAATTTAACTGTGTAGATCAGATTCTACTAGATTAACCAGCCGTAACACTTGTTATCACTTGGAGTGTTTTTCAGCTCTTGAAACGCACCATTGTGAAGTCAAGTTACATTCAACTATATCTCAGTCCCACGTGAAAATACTGATGTAAAACTGTTCCAAATGATGTAATACATAGTTCTCTAATGGGTAATAACTCTTTGGATGGTTTCCTAAGTGTTACTCAAGGTAAACATCAACATCTCAAATTCACTTGTTTTCCCCATTGAAACGCATTGGGCAAAACTGATGTTGATTGTTACTCAATGTTCCTTAACTTCTATGTGTGGAAACCACTTGTATCACATGTGAAATGATGGATTCTAACAGAATTTAACTGTGTAGATCAGATTCTACTAGATTAACCAGCCGTAACACTTGTTATCACTTGGAGTGTTTTTCAGCTCTTGAAACGCACCATTGTGAAGTCAAGTTACATTCAACTATATCTCAGTCCCACGTGAAAATACTGATGTAAAACTGTTCCAAATGATGTAATACATAGTTCTCTAATGGGTAATAACTCTTTGGATGGTTTCCTAAGTGTTACTCAAGGTAAACATCAACATCTCAAATTCACTTGTTTTCCCCATTGAAACGCATTGGGCAAAACTGATGTTGATTGTTACTCAATGTTCCTTAACTTCTATGTGTGGAAACCACTTGTATCACATGTGAAATGATGGATTCTAACAGAATTTAACTGTGTAGATCAGATTCTACTAGATTAACCAGCCGTAACACTTGTTATCACTTGGAGTGTTTTTCAGCTCTTGAAACGCACCATTGTGAAGTCAAGTTACATTCAACTATATCTCAGTCCCACGTGAAAATACTGATGTAAAACTGTTCCAAATGATGTAATACATAGTTCTCTAATGGGTAATAACTCTTTGGATGGTTTCCTAAGTGTTACTCAAGGTAAACATCAACATCTCAAATTCACTTGTTTTCCCCATTGAAACGCATTGGGCAAAACTGATGTTGATTGTTACTCAATGTTCCTTAACTTCTATGTGTGGAAACCACTTGTATCACATGTGAAATGATGGATTCTAACAGAATTTAACTGTGTAGATCAGATTCTACTAGATTAACCAGCCGTAACACTTGTTATCACTTGGAGTGTTTTTCAGCTCTTGAAACGCACCATTGTGAAGTCAAGTTACATTCAACTATATCTCAGTCCCACGTGAAAATACTGATGTAAAACTGTTCCAAATGATGTAATACATAGTTCTCTAATGGGTAATAACTCTTTGGATGGTTTCCTAAGTGTTACTCAAGGTAAACATCAACATCTCAAATTCACTTGTTTTCCCCATTGAAACGCATTGGGCAAAACTGATGTTGATTGTTACTCAATGTTCCTTAACTTCTATGTGTGGAAACCACTTGTATCACATGTGAAATGATGGATTCTAACAGAATTTAACTGTGTAGATCAGATTCTACTAGATTAACCAGCCGTAACACTTGTTATCACTTGGAGTGTTTTTCAGCTCTTGAAACGCACCATTGTGAAGTCAAGTTACATTCAACTATATCTCAGTCCCACGTGAAAATACTGATGTAAAACTGTTCCAAATGATGTAATACATAGTTCTCTAATGGGTAATAACTCTTTGGATGGTTTCCTAAGTGTTACTCAAGGTAAACATCAACATCTCAAATTCACTTGTTTTCCCCATTGAAACGCATTGGGCAAAACTGATGTTGATTGTTACTCAATGTTCCTTAACTTCTATGTGTGGAAACCACTTGTATCACATGTGAAATGATGGATTCTAACAGAATTTAACTGTGTAGATCAGATTCTACTAGATTAACCAGCCGTAACACTTGTTATCACTTGGAGTGTTTTTCAGCTCTTGAAACGCACCATTGTGAAGTCAAGTTACATTCAACTATATCTCAGTCCCACGTGAAAATACTGATGTAAAACTGTTCCAAATGATGTAATACATAGTTCTCTAATGGGTAATAACTCTTTGGATGGTTTCCTAAGTGTTACTCAAGGTAAACATCAACATCTCAAATTCACTTGTTTTCCCCATTGAAACGCATTGGGCAAAACTGATGTTGATTGTTACTCAATGTTCCTTAACTTCTATGTGTGGAAACCACTTGTATCACATGTGAAATGATGGATTCTAACAGAATTTAACTGTGTAGATCAGATTCTACTAGATTAACCAGCCGTAACACTTGTTATCACTTGGAGTGTTTTTCAGCTCTTGAAACGCACCATTGTGAAGTCAAGTTACATTCAACTATATCTCAGTCCCACGTGAAAATACTGATGTAAAACTGTTCCAAATGATGTAATACATAGTTCTCTAATGGGTAATAACTCTTTGGATGGTTTCCTAAGTGTTACTCAAGGTAAACATCAACATCTCAAATTCACTTGTTTTCCCCATTGAAACGCATTGGGCAAAACTGATGTTGATTGTTACTCAATGTTCCTTAACTTCTATGTGTGGAAACCACTTGTATCACATGTGAAATGATGGATTCTAACAGAATTTAACTGTGTAGATCAGATTCTACTAGATTAACCAGCCGTAACACTTGTTATCACTTGGAGTGTTTTTCAGCTCTTGAAACGCACCATTGTGAAGTCAAGTTACATTCAACTATATCTCAGTCCCACGTGAAAATACTGATGTAAAACTGTTCCAAATGATGTAATACATAGTTCTCTAATGGGTAATAACTCTTTGGATGGTTTCCTAAGTGTTACTCAAGGTAAACATCAACATCTCAAATTCACTTGTTTTCCCCATTGAAACGCATTGGGCAAAACTGATGTTGATTGTTACTCAATGTTCCTTAACTTCTATGTGTGGAAACCACTTGTATCACATGTGAAATGATGGATTCTAACAGAATTTAACTGTGTAGATCAGATTCTACTAGATTAACCAGCCGTAACACTTGTTATCACTTGGAGTGTTTTTCAGCTCTTGAAACGCACCATTGTGAAGTCAAGTTACATTCAACTATATCTCAGTCCCACGTGAAAATACTGATGTAAAACTGTTCCAAATGATGTAATACATAGTTCTCTAATGGGTAATAACTCTTTGGATGGTTTCCTAAGTGTTACTCAAGGTAAACATCAACATCTCAAATTCACTTGTTTTCCCCATTGAAACGCATTGGGCAAAACTGATGTTGATTGTTACTCAATGTTCCTTAACTTCTATGTGTGGAAACCACTTGTATCACATGTGAAATGATGGATTCTAACAGAATTTAACTGTGTAGATCAGATTCTACTAGATTAACCAGCCGTAACACTTGTTATCACTTGGAGTGTTTTTCAGCTCTTGAAACGCACCATTGTGAAGTCAAGTTACATTCAACTATATCTCAGTCCCACGTGAAAATACTGATGTAAAACTGTTCCAAATGATGTAATACATAGTTCTCTAATGGGTAATAACTCTTTGGATGGTTTCCTAAGTGTTACTCAAGGTAAACATCAACATCTCAAATTCACTTGTTTTCCCCATTGAAACGCATTGGGCAAAACTGATGTTGATTGTTACTCAATGTTCCTTAACTTCTATGTGTGGAAACCACTTGTATCACATGTGAAATGATGGATTCTAACAGAATTTAACTGTGTAGATCAGATTCTACTAGATTAACCAGCCGTAACACTTGTTATCACTTGGAGTGTTTTTCAGCTCTTGAAACGCACCATTGTGAAGTCAAGTTACATTCAACTATATCTCAGTCCCACGTGAAAATACTGATGTAAAACTGTTCCAAATGATGTAATACATAGTTCTCTAATGGGTAATAACTCTTTGGATGGTTTCCTAAGTGTTACTCAAGGTAAACATCAACATCTCAAATTCACTTGTTTTCCCCATTGAAACGCATTGGGCAAAACTGATGTTGATTGTTACTCAATGTTCCTTAACTTCTATGTGTGGAAACCACTTGTATCACATGTGAAATGATGGATTCTAACAGAATTTAACTGTGTAGATCAGATTCTACTAGATTAACCAGCCGTAACACTTGTTATCACTTGGAGTGTTTTTCAGCTCTTGAAACGCACCATTGTGAAGTCAAGTTACATTCAACTATATCTCAGTCCCACGTGAAAATACTGATGTAAAACTGTTCCAAATGATGTAATACATAGTTCTCTAATGGGTAATAACTCTTTGGATGGTTTCCTAAGTGTTACTCAAGGTAAACATCAACATCTCAAATTCACTTGTTTTCCCCATTGAAACGCATTGGGCAAAACTGATGTTGATTGTTACTCAATGTTCCTTAACTTCTATGTGTGGAAACCACTTGTATCACATGTGAAATGATGGATTCTAACAGAATTTAACTGTGTATATCAGATTCTACTAGATTAACCAGCCGTAACACTTGTTATCACTTGGAGTGTTTTTCAGCTCTTGAAACGCGCCATTGTGAAGTCAAGTTACATTCAACTATATCTCAGTCCCACGTGAAAATACTGATGTAAAACTGTTCCAAATGATGTAATACATAGTTCTCTAATGGGTAATAACTCTTTGGATGGTTTCCTAAGTGTTACTCAAGGTAAACATCAACATCTCAAATTCACTTGTTTCCCCCATTGAAACGCATTGGGCAAAACTGATGTTGATTGTTACTCAATGTTCCTTAACTTCTATGTGTGGAAACCACTTGTATCACATGTGAAATGATGGATTCTAACAGAATTTAACTGTGTAGATCAGATTCTACTAGATTAACCATCCGTAACACTTGTTATCACTTGGAGTGTTTTTCAGCTCTTGAAACGCACCATTGTGAAGTCAAGTTACATTCAACTATATCTCAGTCCCACCTGAAAATACTGATGTAAAACTGTTCCAAATGATGTAATACACAGTTCTCTAATGGGTAATAACTCTTTGGATGGTTTCCTAAGTGTTACTCAAGGTAAACATCAACATCTCAAATTCACTTGTTTTCCCCATTGAAACGCATTGGGCAAAACTGATGTTGATTGTTACTCAATGTTCCTTAACTTCTATGTGTGGAAACCACTTGTATCACATGTGAAATGATGGATTCTAACAGAATTTAACTGTGTAGATCAGATTCTACTAGATTAACCATCCGTAACACTTGTTATCACTTGGAGTGTTTTTCAGCTCTTGAAACGCGCCATTGTGAAGTCAAGTTACATTCAACTATATCTCAGTCCCACATGAAAATACTGATGTAAAACTGTTCCAAATGATGTAATACATAGTTCTCTAATGGGTAATAACTCTTTGGATGGTTTCCTAAGTGTTACTCAAGGTAAACATCAACATCTCAAATTCACTTGTTTTCCCCATTGAAACGCATTGGGCAAAACTGATGTTGATTGTTACTCAATGTTCCTTAACTTCTATGTGTGGAAACCACTTGTATCACATGTGAAATGATGGATTCTAACAGAATTTAACTGTGTAGATCAGATTCTACTAGATTAACCATCCGTAACACTTGTTATCACTTGGAGTGTTTTTCAGCTCTTGAAACGCGCCATTGTGAAGTCAAGTTACATTCAACTATATCTCAGTCCCACCTGAAAATACTGATGTAAAACTGTTCCAAATGATGTAATACATAGTTCTCTAATGGGTAATAACTCTTTGGATGGTTTCCTAAGTGTTACTCAAGGTAAACATCAACATCTCAAATTCACTTGTTTTCCCCCATTGAAACGCATTGGGCAAAACTGATGTTGATTGTTACTCAATGTTCCTTAACTTCTATGTGTGGAAACCACTTGTATCACAGTGAAATGATGGATTCTAACAGAATTTAACTGTGTAGATCAGATTCTACTAGATTAACCATCCGTAACACTTGTTATCACTTGGAGTGTTTTTCAGCTCTTGAAACGCTCCATTGTGAAGTCAAGTTACATTCAACTATATCTCAGTCCCACGTGAAAATACTGATGTAAAACTGTTCCAAATGATGTAATACATAGTTCTCTAATGGGTAATAACTCTTTGGATGGTTTCCTAAGTGTTTACTCAAGGTAAACATCAACATCTCAAATTCACTTGTTTTCCCCATTGAAACGCATTGGGCAAAACTGATGTTGATTGTTACTCAATGTTCCTTAACTTCTATGTGTGGAAACCACTTGTATCACATGTGAAATGATGGATTCTAACAGAATTTAACTGTGTAGATCAGATTCTACTAGATTAACCATCCGTAACACTTGTTATCACTTGGAGTGTTTTTCAGCTCTTGAAACGCGCCATTGTGAAGTCAAGTTACATTCAACTATATCTCAGTCCCACGTGAAAATACTGATGTAAAACTGTTCCAAATGATGTAATACATAGTTCTCTAATGGGTAATAACTCTTTGGATGGTTTCCTAAGTGTTTACTCAAGGTAAACATCAACATCTCAAATTCACTTGTTTTCCCCCATTGAAACGCATTGGGCAAAACTGATGTTGATTGTTACTCAATGTTCCTTAACTTCTATGTGTGGAAACCACTTGTATCACATGTGAAATGATGGATTCTAACAGAATTTAACTGTGTAGATCAGATTCTACTAGATTAACCATCCGTAACACTTGTTATCACTTGGAGTGTTTTTCAGCTCTTGAAACGCGCCATTGTGAAGTCAAGTTACATTCAACTATATCTCAGTCCCACGTGAAAATACTGATGTAAAACTGTTCCAAATGATGTAATACATAGTTCTCTAATGGGTAATAACTCTTTGGATGGTTTCCTAAGTGTTACTCAAGGTAAACATCAACATCTCAAATTCACTTGTTTTCCCCCATTGAAACGCATTGGGCAAAACTGATGTTGATTGTTACTCAATGTTCCTTAACTTCTATGTGTGGAAACCACTTGTATCACATGTGAAATGATGGATTCTAACAGAATTTAACTGTGTAGATCAGATTCTACTAGATTAACCATCCGTAACACTTGTTATCACTTGGAGTGTTTTTCAGCTCTTGAAACGCACCATTGTGAAGTCAAGTTACATTCAACTATATCTCAGTCCCACGTGAAAATACTGATGTAAAACTGTTCCAAATGATGTAATACATAGTTCTCTAATGGGTAATAACTCTTTGGATGGTTTCCTAAGTGTTACTCAAGGTAAACATCAACATCTCAAATTCACTTGTTTCCCCATTGAAACGCATTGGGCAAAACTGATGTTGATTGTTACTCAATGTTCCTTAACTTCTATGTGTGGAAACCACTTGTATCACATGTGAAATGATGGATTCTAACAGAATTTAACTGTGTAGATCAGATTCTACTAGATTAACCATCCGTAACACTTGTTATCACTTGGAGTGTTTTTCAGCTCTTGAAACGCGCCATTGTGAAGTCAAGTTACATTCAACTATATCTCAGTCCCACGTGAAAATACTGATGTAAAACTGTTCCAAATGATGTAATACATAGTTCTCTAATGGGTAATAACTCTTTGGATGGTTTCCTAAGTGTTACTCAAGGTAAACATCAACATCTCAAATTCACTTGTTTTCCCCATTGAAACGCATTGGGCAAAACTGATGTTGAATGTTACTCAATGTTCCTTAACTTCTATGTGTGGAAACCACTTGTATCACATGTGAAATGATGGATTCTAACAGAATTTAACTGTGTAGATCAGATTCTACTAGATTAACCATCCGTAACACTTGTTATCACTTGGAGTGTTTTTCAGCTCTTGAAACGCACCATTGTGAATTCAAGTTACATTCAACTATATCTCAGTCCCACCTGAAAATACTGATGTAAAACTGTTCCAAATGATGTAATTACATAGTTCTCTAATGGGTAATAACTCTTTGGATGGTTTCCTAAGTGTTACTCAAGGTAAACATCAACATCTCAAAATCACTTGTTTCCCCATTGAAACGCATTGGGCAAAACTGATGTTGATTGTTACTCAATGTTCCTTAACTTCTATGTGTGGAAACCACTTGTATCACATGTGAAATGATGGATTCTAACAGAATTTAACTGTGTAGATCAGATTCTACTAGATTAACCATCCGTAACACTTGTTATCACTTGGAGTGTTTTTCAGCTCTTGAAACGCCCATTGTGAAGTCAAGTTACATTCAACTATAACTCAGTGCCCCCTGAAAATACTGATGTAAAACTGTTCCAAATGATGTAATACATAGTTCTCTAATGGGTAATAACTCTTTGGATGGTTTCCTAAGTGTTACTCAAGGTAAACATCAACATCTCAAATTCACTTGTTTTCCCCATTGAAACGCATTGGGCAAAACTGATGTTGAATGTTACTCAATGTTCCTTAACTTCTATGTGTGGAAACCACTTGTATCACATGTGAAATGATGGATTCTAACAGAATTTAACTGTGTAGATCAGATTCTACTAGATTAACCATCCGTAACACTTGTTATCACTTGGAGTGTTTTTTCAGCTCTTGAAACGCGCCATTGTGAATTCAAGTTACATTCAACTATAACTCAGTGCCCCCTGAAAATACTGATGTAAAACTGTTCCAAATGATGTAATACATAGTTCTCTAATGGGTAATAACTGTTTGGATGGTTTCCTAAGTGTTACTCAAGGTACACATCAACATCTCAAATTCACTTGTTTTCCCCATTGAAACGCATTGGGCAAAACTGATGTTGATTGTTACTCAATGTTCCTTAACTTCTATGTGTGGAAACCACTTGTATCACATGTGAAATGATGGATTCTAACAGAATTTAACTGTGTAGATCAGATTCTACTAGATTAACCATCCGTAACACTTGTTATCACTTGGAGTGTTTTTCAGCTCTTGAAACGCACCATTGTGAATTCAAGTTACATTCCAACTATATCTCAGTGCCCCCTGAAAATACTGATGTAAAACTGTTCCAAATGATGTAATACATAGTTCTCTAATGGGTAATAACCTCTTTGGATGGTTTCCTAAGTGTTACTCAAGGTAAACATCAACATCTCAAATTCACTTGTTTTCCCCATTGAAACGCATTGGGCAAAACTGATGTTGATTGTTACTCAATGTTCCTTAACTTCTATGTGTGGAAACCACTTGTATCACATGTGAAATGATGGATTCTAACAGAATTTAACTGTGTAGATCAGATTCTACTAGATTAACCATCCGTAACACTTGTTATCACTTGGAGTGTTTTTCAGCTCTTGAAACGCACCATTGTGAAGTCAAGTTACATTCAACTATATCTCAGTCCCACCTGAAAATACTGATGTAAAACTGTTCCAAATGATGTAATACATAGTTCTCTAATGGGTAATAACTCTTTGGATGGTTTCCTAAGTGTTACTCAAGGTAAACATCAACATCTCAAATTCACTTGTTTTCCCCATTGAAACGCATTGGGCAAAACTGATGTTGATTGTTACTCAATGTTCCTTAACTTCTATGTGTGGAAACCACTTGTATCACATGTGAAATGATGGATTCTAACAGAATTTAACTGTGTAGATCAGATTCTACTAGATTAACCATCCGTAACACTTGTTATCACTTGGAGTGTTTTTCAGCTCTTGAAACGCACCATTGTGAAGTCAAGTTACATTCAACTATATCTCAGTCCCACGTGAAAATACTGATGTAAAACTGTTCCAAAAGATGTAATACATAGTTCTCTAATGGGTAATAACTCTTTGGATGGTTTCCTAAGTGTTCCTCAAGGTAAACATCAACATCTCAAATTCACTTGTTTTCCCCATTGAAACGCATTGGGCAAAACTGATGTTGATTGTTACTCAATGTTCCTTAACTTCTATGTGTGGAAACCACTTGTATCACAAGTGAAATGATGGATTCTAACAGAATTTAACTGTGTAGATCAGATTCTACTAGATTAACCATCCGTAACACTTGTTATCACTTGGAGTGTTTTTTCAGCTCTTGAAACGCACCATTGTGAAGTCAAGTTACATTCAACTATATCTCAGTCCCACGTGAAAATACTGATGTAAAACTGTTCCAAATGATGTAATACATAGTTCTCTAATGGGTAATAACTCTTTGGATGGTTTCCTAAGTGTTACTCAAGGTAAACATCAACATCTCAAATTCACTTGTTTTCCCCATTGAAACGCATTGGGCAAAACTGATGTTGATTGTTACTCAATGTTCCTTAACTTCTATGTGTGGAAACCACTTGTATCACATGTGAAATGATGGATTCTAACAGAATTTAACTGTGTAGATCAGATTCTACTAGATTAACCAGCCGTAACACTTGTTATCACTTGGAGTGTTTTTCAGCTCTTGAAACGCACCATTGTGAAGTCAAGTTACATTCAACTATATCTCAGTCCCACGTGAAAATACTGATGTAAAACTGTTCCAAATGATGTAATACATAGTTCTCTAATGGGTAATAACTCTTTGGATGGTTTCCTAAGTGTTACTCAAGGTAAACATCAACATCTCAAATTCACTTGTTTTCCCCATTGAAACGCATTGGGCAAAACTGATGTTGATTGTTACTCAATGTTCCTTAACTTCTATGTGTGGAAACCACTTGTATCACATGTGAAATGATGGATTCTAACAGAATTTAACTGTGTAGATCAGATTCTACTAGATTAACCATCCGTAACACTTGTTATCACTTGGAGTGTTTTTCAGCTCTTGAAACGCACCATTGTGAAGTCAAGTTACATTCAACTATATCTCAGTGCCCACGTGAAAATACTGATGTAAAACTGTTCCAAATGATGTAATACATAGTTCTCTAATGGGTAATAACTCTTTGGATGGTTTCCTAAGTGTTACTCAAGGTAAACATCAACATCTCAAATTCACTTGTTTTCCCCTTTGAAACGCATTGGGCAAAACTGATGTTGATTGTTACTCAATGTTCCTTAACTTCTATGTGTGGAAACCACTTGTATCACATGTGAAATGATGGATTCTAACAGAATTTAACTGTGTAGATCAGATTCTACTAGATTAACCAGCCGTAACACTTGTTATCACTTGGAGTGTTTTTCAGCTCTTGAAACGCACCATTGTGAAGTCAAGTTACATTCAACTATATCTCAGTCCCACGTGAAAATACTGATGTAAAACTGTTCCAAATGATGTAATACATAGTTCTCTAATGGGTAATAACTCTTTGGAATGTTTCCTAAGTGTTACTCAAGGTAAACATCAACATCTCAAATTCACTTGTTTTCCCCATTGAAACGCATTGGGCAAAACTGATGTTGATTGTTACTCAATGTTCCTTAACTTCTATGTGTGGAAACCACTTGTATCACATGTGAAATGATGGATTCTAACAGAATTTAACTGTGTAGATCAGATTCTACTAGATTAACCATCCGTAACACTTGTTATCACTTGGAGTGTTTTTCAGCTCTTGAAACGCGCCATTGTGAATTCAAGTTACATTCATCTATAACTCAGTGCCCTCTGAAAATACTGATGTAAAACTGTTCCAAATGATGTAATACATAGTTCTCTAATGGGTAATAACTGTTTGGATGGTTTCCTAAGTGTTACTCAAGGTACACATCAACATCTCAAATTCACTTGTTTTCCCCCATTGAAACGCATTGGGCAAAACTGATGTTGAATGTTACTCAATGTTCCTTAACTTCTATGTGTGGAAACCACTTGTATCACATGTGAAATGGTGGATTCTAACAGAATTTAACTGTGTAGATCAGATTCTACTAGATTAACCATCCGTTACACTTGTTATCACTTGGAGTGTTTTTCAGCTCTTGAAACGCACCTTTGTGAATTCAAGTTACATTCAACTATATCTCAGTCCCACCTGAAAATACTGATGTAAAACTGTTCCAAATGATGTAATACATAGTTCTCTAATGGGTAATAACTCTTTGGATGGTTTCCTAAGTGTTACTCAAGGTAAACATCAACATCTCAAATTCACTTGTTTTCCCCATTGAAACGCATTGGGCAAAACTGATGTTGAATGTTACTCAATGTTCCTTAACTTCTATGTGTGGAAACCACTTGTATCACATGTGAAATGATGGATTCTAACAGAATTTAACTGTGTAGATCAGATTCTACTAGATTAACCATCCGTAACACTTGTTATCACTTGGAGTGTTTTTCAGCTCTTGAAACGCGCCATTGTGAAGTCAAGTTACATTCAACTATATCTCAGTCCCACCTGAAAATACTGATGTAAAACTGTTCCAAATGATGTAATACATAGTTCTCTAATGGTAATAACTCTTTGGATGGTTTCCTAAGTGTTACTCAAGGTAAACATCAACATCTCAAATTCACTTGTTTCCCCCATTGAAACGCATTGGGCAAAACTGATGTTGATG
>NW_026261633.1:0-44611 GCF_900747795.2 Erpetoichthys calabaricus | reverse complement strand
GGTAAGAAAACTGAGTGTTTCCACGGACTTATCAATCCACACAAAAACTTACAATAACTTCCGATTTCCCGCTACCCAGCACCCCCTTCTTAAAGTAACAATACCCCATTAGAACTGAATAATTATCTGGCCCTATTCTTAATATATAAACTAATCTTGAAATACAGAATACATGTAACATATTTTCAAATTAACTGAACATAAAAACGTTAATACAGAACTTGGCTCATACAACGTATATGACAGAGACATTAGGTGTCAACAGAGGGTTTACAAAATAAACTTATCTGAACAAAGGGGGCTTGATGACAGGGGACAGCAGCTAAATGGTAAAAGTCTTAATGAACGTTTACAGGCTTCACATTAAAATCTCTGAAACAAAATTGTATTGCCATTGTCAACAACTGGAAGCAACAAGTATCACATTTATCAACTTCATCTGTGGAAGGAAAGTTCCACGCAAACATACAGCATCATAAATAGTTTACTAATTACCACAGTAATAAACTCCTATTAAACAGCAGCACCTCCTAGTTCAGTGACGTTGGCATGGTGGAGGTCTCATGTGCCTCAGTCTTCATTAGAGCTCCATTGTCTGAGGATGTAAGATCCTGACAAACCAGTTTGCTATGGGTAATCATCAGTGGAGGGGCCAGACAAAGAACATCTCATTATTGTCCCATAAATTTAATGAAAGTGCTAGTCCTGACAGTGATGTCCACATAAGAGTGGCATAAACGGGTGACCCACACAGCCTGGTTGGGCTCTGCATGATACAGTTACATGTAGCAGTCACCAAATTGGACTTAGCTTCCATCTCACCACCATAGTCCAGTACAAAAGAAATTGGGAATTGGGGCAACAACCAGAGTACCTGTACAGGTCAGGACACAGCTATAGACCATCATAGGGTACACTCACATTCAAGTACACGCCCACACCAAGACAAGTTAGACTTGCCAGGCCTCTAAACCTGAGCATATTTAGAGATACAGAGAAAATAAGAATAAAAGAGCAGACGTGGAAACTGCATAGAGACTTAAAAACTGGCTGAGAGTCAAATTCAGTCAGCTAGAACTGTGAGGCAGTAACACACACCACAAATTTCTATTAACTTCTCTAATACTCACTAACAGGCATTAGTGGTTTGGCTTAGCAATGAAACATGGGATTGTCTCAGATTTATTTTTTCTTTTAATTTTTATGAAATATATTATATAAAAAAAATCTTGGGTCGAGACGTGATTATCTCAGAGAGACACTTGGACGTCACACGAGACTAGGCATTACAACCTTAGGAAGCAAGACCTGCGAGACTGTGACTTTTGCATGTCACGCCCTACATACAAATAATTTAAAACAAGTTCACATCTAACCTCGCAGTTGTTGGAATGCTTTTGGCAGACGCACTTCATGTGCTCCCAGCTGTTAAGAATGTTATATGTTCTAGATGGCATGTGAATGACTAAGGGAAGAAGAAAGAGCAACGCGTCAAAAAGAGACACAAAAGCATTGAAAAGAAGGCAAAAAAGGATGCACAAGAGAACATTAATAATCTATGTGCCAATTCAGAGAATAAGGCAAGTAATATATCAGCCCGGACGTCCCACAAGACAAAGCAGTGAGACCAGAGCACAGCTGCTGTGCAGGGTTTTTAAATGATCAACACGCAGCGCAACAAGCAGAACACGCAGCTCAGCAGCAGAAGGACAGCAGCTGATCCGTCCATATCTCCTTAGCTTGCGTTCAAACCCATCCCCTCCACCACCCATCCCATCCTCCCCGTTCACACCTGGGCAGAGACGCTTAGTGGCAGACATTCAGCATGCCCCGCATCGGGGTTTAAGCGAGCGAAGTGAGGACAGCTGCTGTACAGACTTTCAAATGATCGATGCACAGCGTGAGATGCAGAACATGCAGCATAGCAGCAGCAAAGGACAGCAGCTGATCCGTCCGTATCTCGAAAGTGTGTTTTCAGCCACCCCCTTCACAAAACGAATAAATAAATAAACTTTTACATAATTGTCCACTCAAGCAATGCACGGATTTTAAAAAGCAACATCTAGTGCTGCCATGAATGGCCACGTGTAACAGCAGCACCCACGTTTGCTTGCCTTTGCTGTTATTTCTTATTTTTTTCTGAAGAACTTGGATAACCAAAGCGGTGAGGAAGGTTTGACTCGCCTACCTGCGACAGAAACTGCCAGACCTGCGCCCTTTGTCTCCCAGAGTGCCTGATCTAATTGCTGGGCTGCCAGCAGAGCTACAGAGTGGACGATGAGGTAAAGAGAGCAGGTATCTGACTCCTCAAAAAGAGAAGAAGGCACAGACTGTAGCTGCCTTCTGTCATCATGGGCAATGTAAGATCACTAGTGAATAAAATGGATGAGCTCTCAACGCTGGTCAGGAGCCCAAAGAAATACAAACTCAGCAGTCTCATGTGCTTAAGTGAGATGAGAGCTGAAACACCGGACTCTGTGGGTGCACTGAATGGAATTAAAATCATATGGGTGGACAGAAGCAGAAGTGAAAGCGGCAGGAAGAAAGAAGGTGGACTTGCCATTGTTGTGAATGAAAAATGGTGCAACACCAGACAAATTACTATTAAAGCACCGGACCAGAGTGTAGTGCTTTTATTTATTTTTTTATGGGGGGCACCTAACAATCTTATTATATGCAGAGACAGTTTTCACATGCCATTGTGCTGTATCACAGATCACATCAAGCTTTCTGTGGATAGCACAGTCCTCACAAAGGCAGTGTGCTGTTTCCCCAACAGAAACAATGGATCAGAAAAAACTTGAAATGCTGCTGAATATGAAGAAGAAAATCTGCAGGTCTGGATACAAGGATGAAATCAAGGTGGTGCAGTCAAAACTGAAGAGACAGCTTTGTAAGGGAAAGCCCACTACAGAGACAAACTTGACCACAAGTTACAACAAAACACATGAAGGAAGTGTGGAATGGGGTGACGATCATCACTGGCAGCTGTAAAACATGCAGATCAAGGGGAAAAAGAGCAGAGCTAATGAACTGAAGCAGATCTTCAACAGGTTTGACTCATTCTTGCAAGTCCAGTCCTCACTTAACACTGCAGGCCTCTGTGTGCTCTGCAACTCAACATCAGCAACACAAAAGAGTTGCTGGCGGACTTCAGGTGCACCAAAGGGCCTCTAAGACCAGTCGCCATTTGGGAGGAGAACACAGAAGTTGTGCAGAGCTAGAAGTACCTGGGGGTCAACATCAACAACAAATTGTGCTGGTCTGATAACACAGTAGCGCAGTTCAAGAAGGGCCACAGCACACCGAACATCCTAAATAGACTCCGGCCTTTTGATATATAAAGCAAGTTGCTTCTGGGTGCTTTAAAGGAAAAATGGGATGCGACCACGTGAAGTGAATCAGAGACACACACCAATGAACACCAGCAGCATGTGGGAGGCCACAGGGGGATTCACTCGAGCAAAGTCAGCTGCTGAGCTGAATACAATGAAAGCGCCATGCGCTTTTCACTCAAGTCGCGTGCAGTAAGTCTGAATGGCGCTTATTAAAACTCACACGTCCGTAAAGTGCGCCCACAAAACCCGAAGCACTTACCTTCTTTTTGTCGGCGATGGAGAACTTTCTAACCTCGTTGAAATTCCTGCCTCACTCCACCACAGTCTTCCTCTCGTGCAGTTGTCGTTCAATGCGGGGAGGCAGCCTGGTTTCAGTAACCGTCGCCCTGGATGACGTCAGCCGTATGCAACCATAGCTACATGTGACAGTTTACGTAAAAATATCTTGTACATACGGGATACTTTTATGTACGTACAAGATGTTTTCGCGTTTGTACGTGATAATTTCACATACGTACGAGATAATGTTAGATTAAAATATTACAAAAGTGCGCTTCAGGGCAAACCTAAATACGCCTTTCTTATGGGGAGATTGGGTTTCAGTTTAAAAGGAATGTATTCTCTGTGTTATGCAGTTCAATTTGAGAGGAGACCTAAATAAAACTGACAGGAGTGTCTGCTTTTCGTTTCTAATTTCTACAATATCACTAAGAAAGTCAGATAACCTCCTCTCTTCTGATGCATTCAGGGACACACTTAGAACTCCATTTTGCTCCAATATAAAGGCCATCAGTTGATCAACAGTAGCAATTGCTCCAGAGTTATCAATCACCATGCCATCCTCAAACTCCTCTAGGCTTTTTTCACTGGCCTTGAATGCAAAGAACCAGGGTGCGTCGTCCGATCTGAACAATTCATCTGTCACACCAAAAACCACAAAAGGTATGTTGATGCTCTGATGAGACCATTTTTGAGATTAATTTGTAAAAAACAGTAATTGCAGGATAGTGTCATGGAGTACTCTTACAACACAGCCATTATTCAATTGAGCATCTTGTGGACTCCTAAATACAAACTGTATACAAAAAGAGCTCATTTAAATCACTAAAGCAATAAAGAAGAATGAACAAAGTGAAGAATTAATGCACTAACACACAGGAGCACCAGTAATATAAGAAAAAAATAATAAGATGTGGAAACCCGAGATCAGAGCCATTACTCGTATTAGTGTCTGCTCTGGATGAGGAGTGGCAGGTGAAACCAGGACTGGTCAGCTTTATCACACACTGGTCTCACTTCTACAGGCCTTTATAATATTCATGGATGTGCACTATGCTAACTGAAATTAAATGTGTTGTGTTCATGTATGCAAATGAAGTCTTAATTACTCATTCTGTGGATTTTTATTAATAAATTGCAGGTGCCTGTCACCTGTTTGATTAACTTCATTCACATCAGGAGATGTTCCTGCTAAAATTACATGAAAGGCTTCATTCTTCAACTTGACAGTTTCCCTTACTACTGCTATCATCTAAAGACTACTAGGACTGTCATCATGACAAACACCAACGAGCTCCTGTCCAGAGCTCCTTACAGTGGCCTTTACTCCAGAGTTCTTGAATGTGATCAATTCAGTTTCTATCCATCCATCCATCCATTGTCTCCCGCTTATCCGAGGTCGGGTCGCGGGGGGCAGCAGCTTGAGCAGAGATGCCCAGACTTCCCTCTCCACGGCCACTTCTTCTAGCTCTTCCGGGAGAATCCCAAGGCGTTCCCAGGCAGTCGAGAGACATAGTCCCCTCCAGCGTGTCCTGGGTCTTCCCCGGGGCCTCCTCCCGGTTGGACGTGCCCGGAACACCTCACCAGGGAGGGCGTCCAGGAGGCATCCTGATCAGATGCCCGAGCCACCTCATCTGACTCCTCTCGTTGCGGAGGAGCAGCGGCTCTACTCTGAGCCCCTCCCGGATGACTGAGCTTCTCACCCTATCTTTAAGGGAAAGCCCAGACACCCTGCGGAGGAAACTCATTTCAGCCGCTTGTATTCGCGATCTCGTTCTTTCGGTCACTACCCATAGCTCATGACCATAGGTGAGGGTAGGAACATAGATCGACTGGTAAATTGAGAGCTTCGCCTTGCGGCTCAGCTCCTTTTTTCACCACGACAGACCGATGCAATGCCCGCATTACTGCGGATGCCGCACCGATCCGCCTGTCGATCTCACGCTCCATTCTTCCCTCACTCGTGAACAAGACCCCGAGATACTTGAACTCCTCCACTTGGGGCAGGATCTCGCTACCAACCCTGAGAGGGCACTCCACCCTTTTCCGGCTGAGGACCATGGTCTCGGATTTGGAGGTGCTGATTCTCATCCCAGCCGCTTCACACTCAGCTGCGAACCGATCCAGAGAGAGCTGAAGATCACGGCCTGATGAAGCAAACAGGACAACATCATCTGCAAAAAGCAGTGACCCAATCCTGAGCCCACCAAACTGGACCCCCTCAACACCCTGGCTGCGCCTAGAAATTCTGTCCATAAAAGTTATGAACAGAATCGGTGACAAAGGGCAGCCCTGGCGGAGTCCAACTCTCACTGGAAACGGGTTCGACTTACTGCCGGCAATGCGGACCAAGCTCTGGCACCGATCGTACAGGGACTGAACAGCCCTTATCAGGGGGGCCGGTACCCCCATACTCTCGGAGTACCCCCCACATGATTCCCCGAGGGACACGGTCGAATGCCTTTTCTAAGTCCACAAAACACATGTAGACCTGGTTGGGCAAACTCCCATGCACCCTCCAGGACCCTGCTAAGAGTATAGAGCTGGTCCACTGTTCCGCGACCAGGACGAAAACCACACTGTTCCTCCTGAATCCGAGGCTCGACTATCCGACGGACCCTCCTCTCCAGGGGCCTCATGTATAACGCCGTGCGTAGAACTCACACTATAACATGGCGTAAGCACAAAAGCGGGATTGTGCGTACGCACAGAAAAATCCAGATGCAGGAATCGGTGCGCACGCATACTTTCACGTTCTTCCACTACATAAATCCCGATTTGCGTGAAAAGTAACGCACGTGCACGCGCCTTCTGTCCCGCCCCAACTCCTCCCAGAATTACGCCTCTTGAATATGCAAATCAATATAAATAGCCTTCTGTGAAAAGACAATGGGAAAAGCACAGGGGAAAATATAAGAATTTCAGCGAAAACCAAGTGGAGGCAAAGGAAAAAACGTACTATTTGTTGTTTAAACAGTGATATAATCAACAAAAGAAAGTTGATCGAGTGACAGAGTGTCGGAAAAACTCGAAAGATCAAATTCACAAAGTCGCACAGTGCCCGAAATAAAAAAGAAATCACATATCAAAGTCGCTGTGAAAAGGCGAGTTGTAGCCCACCGTCTGAGTGTCATATGAAAGCGTATTAGGGTACAAACAAAAAAACATAGGCACACAGTGGGAAAAAAGCACGAAATGTCAACTTTAATCTCGAAATTTCACTTTAATCATGTAGTTTATTTTGCCATTAAAGTAGAACATTATAAACTTCATCTTAAAATCGTTTTATTTTACTAGTTTCTCAAGTAGCATGTTAAATGCTTTTTTCTGTGTTTGATCTTCTATGTGCTCTATGTGTGTGAATCACTACGTGCTTCCGTTCTTTTCTCTTTCTCCGACAGGACACAGAATCCATTACATTCGACATATTACAGCTCTCTGAATAATTAAAATACTGAGATGATACGTGATATCATTTTCATGATGATCGGAATGAAAGCATGTTATTAAACATGGAACACGGTGGCGCAGTGATTGTTCATAGCTTACGCAAGAGGCTTGCTGCACCATGTGTGATCTTCGATGAAATTATTTATTACAGAAGTACTGTCTCTTTCAAACGTACTAACCTCCAATTCCTGTCCATACTTTTCTTTCTCCAATCGCCACACAATCAGCTCTGTAATAGACGTTAAGCCATTTGTAAGCTTAGAACGCCGATTCTTCAAAACTTTTAAGGGAACATTGAAATATCTTCGTAGTACATGTTTAATTATTCTATTCGTCTATCCTTCCAGTGTCGCGTCAGCACTCAGCAAGAATACAGCGCAAGGCAGGAGCTATCCTTGAACTAGCTATACGCTGCGGCACCGTGTCCTCACATGTTTAATTATTAGCAATACAGATTATTTAAATGAAGTTAAAGTTTTATCTGTATACTATAAGCAACACATTTTGCTGCATTTCATCTTAAAAATGATATTGCCATCATCCGCGCTTTATAAAGTAGCGCAGGTTGTGCAATATTATAACTGTAGTGCAAGTTTACAGTGAGGTGATTGAGTGTGTTTATAGTTCTTGGGATGAAACTGTTTCTGAAACGCGAGGTCCGTACAGGAAAGGCTTTGACGCTTTTTGCCGTGGTTGAGGTAGTGTGTACTTGAAACTGTATACCGATAATTCTCTTTCCGATCATCTGCTGCTGTGATTCACACTCAGATACAGTGATATAAATACTCCGAGTGGTGCAGTGAGAGTAATATGGAAAAAGATGATCCGCAGTGGCAACCCTTAACGGGAGCAGCAAAAAGAAGAACAAGATGCAGTGAGCGTAACAACGCTAAAGCAGTTCTGGTATTTGGAATACTATGGCTATTCCCTGGCCCATTATATTGCAGCAGGTTAATTACAATCAGATGCATTACACTAATAAACAATATGCAGTTAATTTCAGTGTATTTATAAAGCCGCGTCAGGAATGTGGAGCTAAGAAAGAAAGGATGAGCACACAGGAACAGTAGTTTGACCATTCTGTGGACCATTATATTGTTACAGGTTAATTACAATCAGATGCATTAAATTTATGAACGATATGCGGTTAATTTCAGTGTATTTGATAAAGCCGCCGCCGTGGATGTGGATCTAAGAAAGGGTGACCACACAGGAACAGTAGCACTGCTTTGACACTGGGTGCCGCCAGTCTGCAAAACCGGGCGGATAAATTGCGTATGCCAAGGTATGAGTTACCGTGGAAATGTGCGTGGCTTTACGCCAAGTTTAGGTTTTATACATCACGATTTGAGCGTGGAAAGGTTCGTACGCAACATTTCTGTGCGTACGCACCGTTTATACATGAGGCCCCAGGACCCCTGAATAGACTTTTCCAGGGAGGCTGAGGAGTGTGATCCCTCTGTAGTTGGAACACACCCTCCGATCCCCCTTCTTAAAGAGGGGGACCACCACCCCGGTCTGCCAATCCAGAGGCACTGTCCCTGATGTCCATGCGATGTTGCAGAGGCGTGTCAGCCAAGACAGTCCTACAACATCCAGAGCCTTGAGGAACTCCGGGCGTATCTCATCCACCCCCGGGGCCCTGCCACCAAGGAGTTTTGACCACCTCGGTGACCTCAGTCCCAGAGATGGGGGAGCCCACCTCTGAGTCCCCAGGCTCTGCTTCCTCATTGGAAGGCATGTTAATGGGATTGAGGAGGTCTTCGAAGTATTCCCCCCACCGACCCACAACGTCCCGAGTCGAGGTCAGCAGCGCACCATCCCCACCATATACAGTGTTGACACTGCACTGCTTCCCCTTCCTGAGACGCCGGATGGTGGACCAGAATCTCCTCGAAACCGTCCGAAAGTCATTCTCCATGGCCTCCCCAAACTCCTCCCACGCCCGAGTTTTTGCCTCAGCAACCACCAAAGCCGCATTCCGCTTGGCCTGCCGGTACCTATCAGCTGCCTCCGGGGTCCCACAGGACAAAAGGGTCCTGTAGGACTCCTTCTTCAGCTTGACGGCATCCTTCACCGCCGGTGTCCACCAGCGGGTTCGGGGATTGCCGCCACGACAGGCACCGACCACCTTACGGCCACAGCTCCGGTCAGCTGCCTCAACAATAGAGGCACAGAACATGGCCCATTCGGACTCAATGTCCCCCCACCTCCCTCGGGATGTGGTCGAAGTTCTGCCGGAGGTGGGAGTTGAAGCTACTTCTGACAGGGGGCTCTGCCAGACGTTCCCAGCAGACCCTCACAACACGTTTGGGCCTACCACGCCTGACCGGCATCCTCCCCCACCATCGAAGCCAACTCACCACCAGGTGGTGATCAGTTGACAGCTCCGCCCCTCTCTTCACCCGAGTGTCAAGACATGTGGCCGCAAGTCCGACGACACGACCACAAAGTCGATCATCGAACTGAGGCCTAGGGTGTCCTGGTGCCAAGTGCACATATGAACACCCCTATGCTTGAACATGGTGTTCGTTATGGACAATCCGTGACGAGCACAGAAGTCCAATAACAAAACACCGCTCGGGTTCAGATCAGGGGGGCCATTCCTCCCAATCACGCCCTTCCAGGTCTCACTGTCATTGCCCACGTGAGCATTGAAGTCTCCCAGCAGAACGAGGGAGTCCCCAGAAGGTATGCCCTCTAGCACCCCCTCCAGGGACTCCAAAAAGGGTGGGTACTCCGAACTGCTGTTCGGTGCATACGCACAAACAACCGTTAGGACCCGTCCCCCCACCTGAAGGCGAAGGGAGGCTACCCTCTCGTCCACCGGGGTAAACCCCAATGTACAGGCTCCAAGTTGGGGGGCAATAAGTATACCCACACCTGCTCGGCACCTCTCACCGGGGGCAACTCCAGAGTGGTAGAGAGTCCAGCCCCTCTCAAGGAGATTGGTTCCAGAGTCCAAGCTGTGCGTCGAGGTGAGTCCGACTATATCTAGCCGGAACCTCTCAACTTCGCGCACTAGCTCAGGCTCCTTCCCCTTCAGAGAGGTGACATTCCACGTCCCAAGAGCCAGTTTCTGTAGCCGAGGATCGGACCGCCAAGGTCCCCTGCCTTCGGCCACCACCCAACTCACACTGCACCCGACCTCCTTGGCCCCTCCCATAGGTGGTGAGCCCATGGGAAGGGGGACCCACGTTGCCTCTTCGGGCTGTGCCCGGCCGAGCCCCATGGGTGCAGGCCCGGCCACCAGGCGCTCGCCATCGAGCCCCACCTCCAGGCCTGGCTCCAGAGTGGGGCCCCGGTGACCCGCGTCCGGGCAAGGGAAAACGCCGTCCAAAATTGTTTTTCTTCATAGGAGGTTTGTTTAACCGCTCTTTGTCTCATCCCTCACCTAGGACCAGTTTGCCTTGGGTGGCCCTACCAGGGGCATAAAGCCCCGGACAACAGAGCTCCTAGGATCATTGGGACACGCAAACCCCTCCACCACGATAAGGTGACGGTTAAAGGAGGGGATTCAGTTTCTACCACTTTGATAATAGTGTATACCGTAAATAGTATAACGGCAAAGATAATGAGAAGAAAATAATCAGGTGATACGAAAACTGAGCCCAAGGGAGAACTGAAAGTCAAACTGATCTTTTGTCTAATCCAGGAGTTACAAAATAAATAAATAAATAAATAAAATAAAAAGCACATATTTCTTAAACAAAGAAATCAGAATGAAAACAATCTGTTTAAAAAAGCACAAACACAGGACTTCTTCTGCAATGTCAAATACTCCAGAAATGCCCAAGTCAACCTTAACACAATCACCAATATGATGTCATAATAATCACATGATTATTATGGAGTAAATCTTTACTAAACACAACTTGATACTCATGACAATCAATAAATAACATTAACATTCTAACACACCAAGACTTCTCAAGTGTGTATGTAAAAAAGTCCAATGAAAATCTAAACTCCACCTTTCAATGTATTTCTCTTTCCATCAGCTGAAATACAGCACTAGCTGAGCAACCTGAACATTTACCATTAAATAATAGACAAGTCAAAGCTGGAGAAATTAAAAAAGTATTGTTTTTAATTTTTTTTTCTCAGGTGTCTGCAGCTCTATTAGAACAATCTGGATGAGAACAGGCCATTCAGCCCAGCACAGCTCACCAGTCCTATCCATTTAATTCTTCTAAAATAACATCAAGTCGAGTTTTGAAAGCCCCTAAACTCCTACTGTCTACCACACTACTTGGCAGCTTATTCAATTTTCTGCTCTCTGTGTAAAGAAGATCTTAATGTTTGTGCAAAATTTACCCAAAACTGGTTGCCAACTGTGTCTCCGTGTTCTTGTACACATAACAAAACAAACAGGCCAAACACAAGACTGTTAGCTAAAGATGCACAGAGATGGACACTCAGTTGGATTAAGCAGTGTGTCAAGCAGTGTGTTGCATAAAATCAATAAATCTGTAAAGCAATTTAAATTCTGAGAAAAAGTTTGTGTAACCTTTGAAATCTACTGAATTTTTGCCTGAAATCCTCCTGAGAATGTGGTCTGATCTTCAACTACACAACAACAACAGACAAACACGATCAACCTGAACTCATAACACACAAACAACTTGACTGTCAATGCTGAATTCGTCATTTAAACCGTTATAGTCCAGTCAAGTCAGGTATTTAACCAATGAGAGGAGACTGGAGGTGTGGCTTAGAAGCACTCAGACAAATAAAAGATCAGCCAATGAACATACGGAGCAAGAACATAAGAAATGTAACAGACAACAGGAGACCATTCATCAGTCCATCAAGTCTGTTGGTATAGCTAACAGCTAAGCTGTCCCAACATCACATCAAGATAACTCTTAAAGATTGTTGAGAGGAGATAATAAAGCGAGAGGAGAATAAAGCTGGGAAATTATAACAAAGGGCAATAAAAATAAAGCTGGGAGAGCAAATACAGGCATTTAAGAGAACATCTTAGCTTATTTAGTGCTTTCAATATTTTTCAACTTTATTACTTGCTTTTTCATTCTGATTATGTAATTTCAAGTTTTGTTTATATTGTTCTGTTTATTAATTACCCAAAAATCTTTGTATTTCTTTGGTGAGACCCTAAGAGGTGAGGTCAAACCAATGTCACTCCTCAAGGACCACCCGCAGCGTTTATATTTGATATCAGGGAGGTAGTCCTTCAGTTGCTTTATTATAACTATTTAAGCCAACAATACATTTTGGGCCTGTGCAGGCTGAAGCCTCATGTTGAGTTTGGAGTCAGGCTGCCTGGGTTGAGACCTATCTAAAGATAGGCTAGTGAAGGTCCTAAGGCCTCATTTATAAAGCTTGCATACACATAAAATTTGACACAAAACGTATGTATGCAACCTCCCACACAAATGTCAAGATTTACAAAAGAAAGTTGACAGGGGAACAAACATATTTACAGTAACTCTGACCCATACATACACAGCATTTCAGAGAAACTGGGAAATGACAACACCCTTGGATCAAGGAGGAAAATGCAGCCAAACCAGCTAGATGACGACTCGCAAGAATAATTCAATTCACCAAGCCGTTATTATAATGTGCGTTGATGTGACAAACATGACATCTCAAAAATTAGATGTCTATATAAGAGACTATATTTTAGTTCCCTTTAAGAGAGCCAATGATAGGAATTTGCACTGAAGAAATTCTACTTTGTCATCACTTTATATCTGCTAGTTGATGTCTCTTCTCAGGGAACTGGCCGACAGCTCAACAGTATCTCAGCCAAGCTTCACTCCATTATGCCTGCTGTGCTAGAAGCCATCAAATGACTGCTGATGCACTACATCTGCTTTTTGTATAGTGTGGGTGTACACACATAACACATGACATGTTTTTGCCAACACAAAAAGTCAATCTTCAGCTGTGTCCAGCTCTCCTAACATAACTGGAACACTTTACTGCACTCGTATTGCAAAAAGGGAACCTAGCAAGATTGAAGCTGCTTTTGTTAACCGTAAGCAGTGACATTCCATTAATACACAAGTCATCCAAGATGTGGCTGACAAATGTGACATCTCCATGGCCTAAATCAAACCACGATTCATTAATTTATTTTGAGACAAAGTAGCTTTGACAGACGTGATGTTGCTTTACATGGTGAAATATGTGTTGGTGCAGTAACCTGCTGAACTCTCAGTGTTTCATATGACCTGACCTATTCATTATAACAGCAATCATGTCATTACATGCACCAGGTGAGTGTCTTCCTGCACAGACAGTTTTGCCCTACACCTTTCCTGAACCCCAGAGCACAGAGGAGAGGCGCTGTATCTACATGTGTGACCTTTCACTCTCAGATGAAGAGCAAAGACAGATATTCTTGAGTGGAGGTGATGGGGTCTCAAGGTGTCAGGAGGAAGACGCTAATCTACCAGCCCATGAAGTTCTGCAGCATCATGATTGCATACAGATATGACAGATTAACAGACTCCATAGGTGAATGTTTTCAGGGTGGCAGTTAAAGGAGTGTTCACATATACATATTTAAAAAGTGACTATGATTTACAAAAAGTAAATTTTGTAGTAATGTGCACACAGTACATCCGGTTCATAAATCTTATATTTTTTTTCTGGACGTACACATTTTCGTTTTTACTTTTTTGGTGTGCGCATATATTCATGCTTAATTCCATGCAAAGTTTTATAAATGTCACCCCTGGTCTGGTGTGTGAATGCCTGAATCCCCATGTCACCAGGTGTGTGTCCCCATTTCACAGTGGTCTAAAGGTAAAAGATCACTGCACACCATTGCTATCACCTCATGGTAGAATCACAGTTTAGGGCTTTTTTTGCTTCTGCAGGACCAGGACAGGATGCCATCATCAATGTAGCACTGAAATAAAAATTGTTACAAAGAAATCTGATAGGAGATGTCATGATAGTGAAAGCTTGAGACAAGTTAGGTAATGAAAAACACAATCAGCTGCAAAAAAAAGACGTCAACAAGAGAAAGGCTTAAACAGAAGAAAGTTGGTGTTCTGGATCGGCCAATCAGAAAGATGGGCTTAGGATTTATTGGATTACCTGAAGTCACCTGATCATTGAAGGAATCCCTGAGACATCAAGGAACTGAAAACTTTCGAAACGATGAATAAACAAGAAATTGAACCCTGAGTAGCAGCTGCAGAAAACGTTTGGTGGAAGTCATTGCAGCTAAAGGAGGATCAGAAAGATCCTAAAGGCAGGGGGTCACAAACTGGACTGTTGTCATGTTTAAACAATGTATTCAGGAACGACAAGGGTCTAATGGTTTGTTATTAGTTTAAGACGACTGTGCTTGTCTGTTTTATGGACTTAATAGAAGATCAGACCACAGAATTATGAGGAATTACTGCAGAAATAAAAGGAATTCCAAAGGGTTCACAAACTTTCTATACCAAAGACAGGCTTAGAGTGTTTGCATAATGTTACAAACAATAACGGAAGAAGTGCAGACTCCTAAACCCTGTAAAATGTAGTGAAATTGCTGTGTTTAATATAGTTTGAACGTTTGTCTAAGTTTCTTTTAAAAAAAGCACAAGACAGCACTTTCAGGCCCATAACCCTGACCCTAAATGTACACCGATTATAATTTTTCACTTACTTGTTTTAGATGACTTCTTAGGTGATGGCTGACCTTCCTCAGTTCTAGGAGATGAAATCTCTTCAGTTGTCTTTGTGTCAGACTGTAATGATTCATATTTTACATTGATAGAAGACTCCGGAGATGAAGAGTGTCTGCTATGAGAAGAGACTAACCCGGTCACTGCTCCATCTTGATGTCCATAATGAAGGTCATCTTCCTCGACACTCTCCAAACTTCTATAGTTGTGTATCTCTGTGCTGACACACTTCTCTTCATCCTCCTCTTTAATTTTCACTGACACCAGTTCACGGTCCTCTTCCTTAATGTCCAGACTCTCCTGTTTGGGGTGGACACTCTCCCACTCACAGTCCTCCTCCTTAACATTTATGATCCTTAATTTTATGAAATTCAGGTCAGCCTCACACGTCTCCTCTTTCACATCCATTTAAACGTTGCAGTAAATAGCAGAGTTTTATCTCTCTGTGGAAAAAAACAGGAATCAATTCCATTAAAACTGCATCATTCAGATCTAAAGACATTTGATTTTTATAACATCCTGTTAGTTAAAGCTGATGTCAAGTCAGACAGTTCATAGCAATCAGACAGTAACTCGTCACTTTTCCTGTCACACTAGCTGTAAAATGAGTTTAGGAATGAAAGGAGGGTCCAACAGGCTAGAAGAAGAAGGAGGCCATCTTGCACAGTCGTGTGTCAACAGTATTCACTACTTTGATTGAACATTCAATGCTGTTAGGGTCCCGGAATTTTGTTAATAGTTAATTTTAAGGAAGGTTTATACAAGTTAGGCCTCAGGATTATGTTATAAAACAGGGGCATATGAAGGAGGAACTTAAAATCGCTGGTCAACTTCTCGAATGTGAAACTGTCCCAAGCTTACAAAATCCAAAACAATTATTAACTCACAACCTTCATTTAAATAATTAGTAAGATGGAGGCAGTTGGCGGTGTGTCCCTGCAAAGATGGCTGCCTAATGTGAGACACCCAAAGTCTGACTTAAGGGTTTGTGTGTGTCCTGTGGTGGGTTGGCACCCTGCCCGGGATTGGTTCCTACCTTGTGCCCTGTGTTGGCTGGGATTGGCTCCAGCAGACCCCCGTGACCCTGTGTTCAGATTCAGTGGGTTGGAAAATGGATGGATTGATGGATTTTGTGTTTAGTCTTAGGGGCAGACTGTGTGTGCAGGAGAGCTGACAACCAGTGAATGTTTCTCTGAAGTAGAAGACATAGAGTTAAACGAAGAGGAATAAGAAACTGCAGGATTTGAACCTAACAAAAATAAGAGATGCTCCTCTTTCTGGTTTGTGTTTCAGATAGCAAAACAAAAGGGGAAAAAATAAAAAATAAAATAAAGGGTGAAGATTGCTGCTGAAGCGCTACAGCTGTTAACCCTTTGTACACTGCAGGCGTCATCAACAGCATGCTATTGGCTGTTAGAAACAGGGCTGAGCACAACTCTGCTGAATGGTCGGCACACAACTCTGCTGAATGGTCGGCACACAACTCTGCTGAATGGTCGGCACACAATCGCTAAATGTGACAATTGTTTAAATTAATGTGGTCAGGTGATGAGATCAGCGACTGTGGTTGGCAAATCTGACATGCTCCAGGACAAAAACATTCTTCAAAACAAACTGTCATTTTCAACAACTTTGAAACAAGTTTCAAGTTTATCAGCTTCATCTTGTTTAAGTACACTCTGCACACATCACAAATATTTTAGTATTTAACACATTAATAAATTCCTATTAAACAGCAGCACCACCCAGTATTGTGAGATTGGCACTGTGGAGGCCTTGTGTGCCTCAGTCATTCTTAACGGTCCACCATGACGGACCAGTTTGTTATGGGTAACCCTAGAGGGGTGGGGGGGGTATGGGTTTCCAGAGTAAAAGTGGCTCATTATTGACCTTAATGAATATACTAATTAAATGAAAGTGGATCTTGGCCAGAAGGATGCCAGTCCTGTTCACCCAAGACTGGCACATGCTGTCACCCACACAGCCTGGTTGGGTCTGTATGATAAAGTCACATGTATAAGTAGCCAAATGGACCTTAACTTCTACTTCACCACCGTGGTCCCGTGCAAAACAAACACAAATAGAAGTTATTGGAGTATAGGAAGAAAACCAGAGTACCTGTACAGGGCAGGAGCCAGCTATAGACCATCATAGGGTACACTCACATTCAAGTCCATAACCACACCAAGACAAGTTAGATTTGCCAGGCCACTAAACCTGAGCATCTTTAGAAAAGTAATGAAATTTAGAATAAAAGAGCAGACATGGCCACTGCATAGAATCTTAAAAACTGGCTGAGATTCAAATTCATTCTGACAGAACTGTAAGGCAGTAACACAAACCACAAATCTTTATTAACTTGTCTAATACTCACTAACAGACATTACTGGTTTGGCTTTAGCACTGAAACATGGGAGTTTGTCATATTTGATACAAGTTAAATGGGAAAAAAGACACACATTTAAGTGTCTATTAAAGCAATGCATGTAAATATCGGTATTGGGTTAAGCAGGTTTGAGGCCGTGTGTGTAAATACAGATACTGTTGTTCTCAGCTTGTATTCTCTAAGACTCTTCTCCACGGTCATGGACTCCAATTCGTTTTTCACTTTTACTAATCTGACTCCTCACTATTCTTTTAATGGCCGGCCGGTCACCACCTCCGCGACTGTCTTTGAACTGGACACAACGGAGGGACAAAAGAGAAACAAAGGCAGAAATCAAAGCGCCGTACGTGTGGAATGGCCGTCTCCTCGATGTCTGCGATTCGAGAAGGAATCGACAAAAGGAGCACACGGTGATGAATGAACAGGCGCCAGCGGTGTGACTGGGTGCTACGATTTAAAATTTAGGAGTCAGCCACGTTACGTGAACCGCAGATACCAATGAACAGAAACAGCACGCGGGTGGCCACAGGAGGATTCAGTCAAGCAAAGTTCAGCGGGGGGCTAACGAACGCGCCGCGCGGCGATTCTCAAAATACAGAGCACTTACTGACTGCCTGTTGGCGATGAGATTGTTTCTGAACTCGTTCACTCAGCAACAGTCTTGCATCCGTAATGTTTCACAAAGCGAGACAATGGCAGCGTCGCTACAGTAGCTGTCGCGTTGGATGACGTCATCCTGCGGCCGACACTGGATCACGTGACGGTTAAGCAAGCCCAATCATAGACATATATAGATAGACGGCGCATTCGCTGTGTTGCCCAGTCGACACGATACGTCACCGCATCCGCCATATTGCGAGTGGCAAAAGTGCCATTTAAACTAATACAGGTAGATGTGGAAACCGGGTTTTCTGATGAAAAAACAATAACATTTAAAACGGTATCGTTTACATACAACAGATTTTGGCGAACCGTTTAAATGCAATTATTTATATCTATTTATACAGTAATAATGGCAATTATTAAATAATAATAATAATAATAATAATAATTATTATTATTATTATTAATATTATTATTATCGTTATTATTATTAAATAATTCCTCCCATATAAGTAACATTTCTCGGAATGCCTTCTTCCATCTCTGAAACATTTCTAGACTTCGTCCTGTTCTTACGCAACACAGTACTGAAGTATTGGTTAATGCCGAGTCACCTCACATATAGATTACTGTAATGCTATTCTATCTGGCATCCCACAAAAACGTATCCATCGCTTACAACTTCTTCAAAATTCTGCTGCCAGGATAATAACCTGCTGTTCTAAATCCACTGAACATATTACACCGATTCTCTCTCAACTTCACTGGCTCCCTGTTATCTACAGAATACAATACTGCTCTTAACATTTACAGCTCCCCGCTACCTCACTAATCTCCTCCATACTTACACTCCTCTCGCTCACTCAGATCCTGTAATTTCAGAGTATTCAGTCTGGCAATATGGTGCAGCCTTTGTTTGTGGATGACAGAGCCAACTAAAGACATGAGCATAAAATGATGGCTGTCAATTTCAAACTGTGTTTCCTCGATGTGCTCCTTGAGAAACAAACTGACTGATCAAAGATACACTGACAGCTTGTCCTAATGTCGACTGTCTGATGACACGCTCAGCTACTTTGACCACCTTGACTGTACCCTCTGAAGGAATCATCAAACCTCCTTTGTTTTTTAATGTCAGTGAGTGGTAGCGTTGATCATATGATGCCGGTACAACATCTGTTACCAAACTAGCATGGCACACATCACAGGACAGCTTTCTCAAAATCCCGTCTAAGGGCTACCTGACCTCCCACTGCTTACTGAGGTGGATTTCATTGGGAACCCTTCAGAGTTTGAGAAATGTTAACAGCTAACAACAATCTACATAGTTAGTGACTAAATAAGTTTAGCCAAAACGTTGTTTGGAGGCTCACTTGAGCACATAAATGCATAGCTTTGCTAGCTTAGCCTGGCGTAGCTAAAGTTAAGATTATAAAATGGGATTTTCTAATGGCCAATATAACCAAAACAATTGTTCAGCCTTACCTATGAAATGTAATCTCTGTGATCTGGTTTGGAGCGTACAGCAGTTTGTACAATACCAAGCAGCATATGCGTGAGGCATCTTTATCCATTACTTCACTCCACAGCAGTGCCACTCACAATATGGCTGTGACGTTGACGTATGATGCTGCTGGTCATGTGACATCTAGTAATTTGATGTCTATGCTTTTATCCACACTCGTTTGAGTGAAAGGCACTGTAAAACAGGTCCAGTTCAGATTTGACACACTCTCCAGACATTCTGCGTATGAAAGTCATCTTCTCTTAAAAAATGTCTCTCTTCTTCTTTTTGCTTGTTTTAGTCTTGTTCTTCTTCTGACAATGTTTAGAAAATGCTGTATAAATAGTGTGCCTTGCCTTTTTGACTGGTGGGCCCTCACGTGACCCCAGTGGTCTCTTGCATTTTGTCTTTCTCATTACCATCAAGCCCGCCCCCTCCTGCTTTTCTCGGACGCCACCAGCCGCACTTGAAATAGCCCCGGTGATCATATCTTTTACAATATTTTTAGCAGCGGATTTAATATGTGGTTTTGCAATGTCAAAGCCTTTTTTCAGGAGAAGTAAAGCTCTTCTTAAGAACCCCCAAAATATACCTCCAATACCCCCACCATACATTACAGGGGATCCAGAGAATCCCGGTAACCTGTTACCCGCTTGGGTCTTGTAATATTGGATGTAAGGTGTCAGGTCCTGGTAAGACCTCATTGCTTCAGTCGTGCATACAATGCCTAACAGGTCTGAAATGGAACTTCACTATCACCTTACCAAACTGTAATGTTCTGGTCCGTCTTTATTTCAATAGTCACTGTGTCAAAATGATTCTTGCTGACTGGGACATAATGAGGTTTGTCGTATGTGATGGGAGTAATTTTATTCGCTTGATCCTCTATATCAGGGGTCCTCAATCACGGTCCTGGAGGGCCACAGTGGCTACAGGTTTTTGCTCCAACCCAGTTGCTTAATAAGAAGCACTTATTGCTCAAGTAACACTTCTACTTCACTTTAGTTGTCTCACTCGTTAGGATTTTGAACCCTCATTGCTCATTTAAGTCTTAAACAGCTGTATTCTCGGTTTTTAATTGTTCCTTCTTAGCAATAAGATGCAAATAACAAAAGACACCAGCATTTCTCCATTTATCTTGTTTCCATTTACACCTCTGTATTTATCATGCACTATTGGGTTTAATTAAATACTTGGAAGGAAAGTGAGGAGAAAAAAGTGAAGGACTGAGAATTACTTATCCATTTTAGCCTTCAAATCATTTGGATGATATCCTTAGAAAGGGGAAGAAAATCCGGGATATGAGAATGAGCTGACATAGCAGAGTTAAAGAACTAACAAGCCATGAAATTAAATTATTGGCAAGTGTGACAGATTGAGGTCGCTGTCGTCCTCTTGAACCCTCTGACTCGACTCCAGACACCAGGTAAAAGTCCAAATACTACTTTTATTTGAACAGTAACGTGCACAAAGCACCCTCCACTCCACAATACTCATAAATTAATCAATACAATAAGCAATCCTCCACACTCCCAGACACTTCGCCACCCTTCCTCCCAGCTCAGCTCCGCGTACTGGTTTCCCGGAGTCCTTTATATAGTCCCTGACCCGGAAGCGTTTCTCTCTTCTGTCCATGTGATCATGAACACTTCCGGGTCGGATAAAAAGCTCCTTTCTTCAACCCGGAAGCACGTCGTTTCTTCTTGTCATATGATCATGATGCACTTCCGGGTTATAGGGCAGGTAAGAGTCCGATAGCCCCCTTACAGCGACTCCTGGTGGTCCCCAGGGTACCCAGCAGGGCTGCGCATATAAACTACAAAGTCCATGAGGCCCTGCTGGAATTCGGGGAACGTCCATGTTGTCATGAGGGCTCCATCTGGCGGCCTGGGGGTGAGGGCCGGAATATTTAGCCGGCCACCCACCACACAAGAATTGCTTTCTAATTAAGCAACTGGGTTACAACAAAAACCTGCAGCCACTGCAGCCCTGCAGGACTGTGATTGAGGACCCCTGCTCTATATGAACACACCTCAAAAGGGTCATGTAGCTGTCGCTGACTCCGATGAGATATCATGTCCCCGTACACGTACAACGTGTAAAAGCCAGCCCTGACGTCAGCGGGGAAAGGAGCCTTGTAAGTTAACCCCCGAGTCTGATCAAGATGTGCTCCTAATATTCGCCCCAGCTGTCCTTTAAAGTGTATAGTTTCATCCTTTTTGCCCGGTACCATGAAGACTCTTCTTTCCACAGCATTATAACTGAATTTCACAGGATTCTCAGAAGGGACAGTTCCTGTTGCAACATCTGTCAAAGTGGGTAGGCTTAAGGTTGTCAAATTCATAAAAGACAGTAGGTCGTGAATACCTTCGTAATGCCCGCATGGAATGTAGTAATATTTTTTTTATCCTAGGAGCTGAAGCACTCTGTCCTGGGTATGACGTTAAACTGCATCCGGCCCTGCAAGCGGTCCTCCAACTTGCAGGGAAATCATGGGGGTTGGTGGCAGGATTGGCACTCCAGCCACCATAAAAAAACTTCACAAAGCTCTGAGACTACAGAAAGGACTCCATTTTGCTCTCCGCGGGAGTAGCTCTGCTGCAGCTGCCCATAGGAATGCTGCTCACATCATGAAGAGGATAGGGGAAAACCATTGGAGATCCAATGGGATCAGGCTGGTCAGGGATCAAAACTGGTGTGGTGCTGAGGCGCTGCCCACTGCACAGCAGCACTCGGTCCCGATTTGAGGCGGGCCATGTGGGTGGGCACGTGGAACGTCTTGTCTCTCCGGCAAGATGATCATCTTCCTCTGCTGTCGGAGTAGCTGCATAAACTCTGCATTTCAGTGGCGGCACTCTCTGAGGTGCGCATACCAGGGACTGGACAGATCTCTGAAAGTGGATACACCTTTTATTGTTCTGGTCGGTCTGATGGCTGTCAAAATAACATTCCCTGAGTGCCTTGTCTGTTGTCTCAGTGTATGCTCCAACCACGGTGAGTGATGTCTCGGCGAGAGAGACATTTTATTTGCAGCTCGGTGGTTGATGGGTGTCCACGAGGTGACACTCCTCTGGTCATGGGTGACTTCAATGCAGCCACTGGCACTGACAGGGCTGGCTATGAGGATTGTCTCGATCCCCATGGGTCTGGTGACCGTGGTGAAAGTGGCTCCTTGTTCCTTGACTTTGAAAAAGGTCAGGGGCTGTGAATTGCTGGATCCTGGTTCCAGCGCCCTGAACCACATCATTGGACTTGGTACTCCAATATTGGTGGTGTGGTGAAGGAGATCGAACACATCCTTGAGGGCACACGCTGGAGGCTCTTACAAAACTGCAGGGTCTACAGACGTGCCCAGTTTGTGAATTCTGACCACGGACTTGTTGTTGCTACTCTTAGGATCCAGCTTAGGTCCAGTAGGTTACCACCTACTAGGAAAATGAGCCTGGACTTGGCCAGACTCCATGACCAGACTGTTTCTAATGAGTTTGCATGCAGTTTGAGTGAGGAACTTTCAGATTTGGGTACGACTGCCGATCCTAAAGTGATGTGGGAGACATTCCGTTACAAGACCCTGAAGGTTGCTGAGGGTTGTGTTGGTGTTACTGGTGTTCCCAGAAAGAGGTGTTACATCTTGCAGGGCATCCTGGTTATCATCAAGAGTGGTCGCAGTGCAGGGCTCAATGGCAACTCTGGTCTGTACCGGGAACTGAGAAGGATGGCTGCGAGGGCTCTGAGGGCAGATAAAGATGCGTTTGTTAGAGGAATCTGTGAGCAAGTGGCACATCATCTGTGGTCTAGTGACCCACGTCCTGCTTACAGAGGAATCGAACCATTACACATATCTGAATCTGTTCCTTGGACAGCCACAGTCAGGACGGCTGATGGAATGGTCCTTACGGATGACACTGCAGTTGTGACCCGCTGGGCTGGCTACTTTGAGCAGTTGTTCAAAGCTGATCCTCCGGCTAGGACATTGGATATCTCTGGGTCCATGGTTCTTGAGGCTCATCCTCCAATCAGCTGTGAACCACCCAATCTAACTGAGATTGCACAGGTGGTGAACCAGCTGGGGGTGGGTTCCTTGGGGGGGAGGCTTCTGAACCTTTCCAGGCTGGTGGTAAGGCTGTCCTCCTGGCATTGCAAGCAATCTTTACTTCCATTTGGGAGACTTGCATCATCCCTATCTGGAATGGGAAGGGTGATCGCCTGCATTGCAGCAACCACAGGGGGATAACACTGGTGCCGGGAAAGGTCCTTGCTAGGATTGTCCTCAATATGATCCGTAATCACTTGCTCACCTACCAGCATCTGGAGCTGTCTGGTTTTACACCTAAGAAGTCTACCATCGACTGAATCCTGGCACTGAGGGTTCTCATGGAGCGCAAACGCGAATAGCAGCATAGTTTCTTTGCAGCCTTTGTTGATTTTCGCAAAGTGTTCAACTCCGTTGATTGAGCTGCCCTGTGGGACATCCTGAGGGTTCACTGGATCCCCTCGAGGTTGAGGGCTGTGAGTGCTGTGCAGTGTGGAGGCAGGACCTCTGCATTTTTCCCAGTTGATTCTGGGGTTCGTCAGCGGTGTGCTTTGCTCCTACTCTGTTCAGTGCTTGTATGGACTGGGAGTTGAGGAGGGTCGTGGGGTCCAGCAGCTGTGGGGCATCTGTTGGTGAAGAATGATTCACAGATCTCGACTTTGTTGACGATGCTGTGATCTTTGGGGAGTCGATGGAGGATATGATCGGGGCGCTCGAGAGACTGAGCGAGGAGTCTGAGTGTCTGGGCTTGCGAGTGTTGTGGATAAAAACCAAGATTCAGGCCTTTAATGACCTCTTGGTCAAAGCCATCAGCAGTGTCTCTGTTTGCGGAGAGAGTGTTGACCTTGTTGAAAGGTTTACTGACCTTGGCAGTGATATTCATGTCTCTGGTGACTCTTCCTGTGAAGTAAGTAGATGGATTGGGAGAGCTTGGGGGGTCATGTGATTGCTCGAAAGGGGTGTGTGGCGCTCCCGATATCTATGCAAAAGGACGAAGGTCCAAGTTTTTAGAGTCCTGGTGCTTCCTGTCTTGCTATATGGTTGCAAGACATGGACGCTATCTAGTGACCTGAGACGAAGCCTGGACTCCTTCAGTACTGTGTCTCTCTGGAAAATCATTGGGTACCATTGGTTTGACTTTGTGTCGAATGAGCAGTTGGTCATGGAGTCCTGAATGAGGCACATTACCTGCATTGTGAGGGTGCGTCAGTTACAGCACTACGGCTATGTGGCGCGTTTCCCTGAGGGTGATCTGGCTTGTAAGATCCTCATTGTTTGGGACCGGAGTGGCTGGACTAGGCCAAGGGGTCGCCAACATAACACCTGGCTGCAGCAGATAGAGGGTCATTTCTGGAGGGTGGGACTGGACTGTGTGTCTGCCTGGGGAGTTGCAAACCGGGATCCCGAGTTGTTTTGCCATGTAGTGGGTGCGGCAACGTACTGTACCAGTGCATGCTCCCCAACTTCACTTGACTTGACTTGAGCTGAAACGTAGAATTAGTTATCCGGTTTGTCTATGGTATTCCATGTATGTGGGTACTGTATTTCTGCTAGACTGACTTCGCAAGAACCTTCTAATTCTATAGGTTTAGCAAGCTTTGTCGTGAAATTGGGAATTGTGTTGTTAGGGAAAATGTCTGAGGAAGCGTTGCTAGGCAGAATCACAAAGAAACTTTTTTGTGCTCCATCGTATACTGTTAGAGAATGATGAGCTGATTATGGGCGTTCTGGATTTTATTGCACATCTTGGGCATGGCTCTCTGGTATTCAGCTATTAAATTTTTTTGGCCATCCGAGCCATTTGACTTAAACAAATCGTTTTTTATTCTTAACTTTCCTAGCCAGTATTTTTTTGACCCTGTAAACGTCAGGGTCGTAAAAGGATCCTATGATCTCTTCACCATCGTAATCTTTCAGTTTGTACACAGCCGGTGCCCTAGGTACAAGCTCAGATACGGTAAAGATTTCATCTGAAAATGTTTGTTCATAACCTTTCGCAAAAGGATGTCTGGTTTTAGAAACCCTAACTGTATCTCCTACTTTGAACTTAAACAACGGTGGACGGGGGGTTTGGCTACATCATATAAGTTTTTGAAAACTTTCCAGGAATTTAACGTGTTTACATCAGAAGGAGCCATTTTTATGCTTCAATGATAACTTTTGTTGTAAGAGTATACTAGATCTGACAATTTATCGATGTAGGTTCTTGTATTATATGCACTGAAATATTTCCACATTTTAGTGTGCGGTTAAATCTCTCTACCATGGATGCCTTTAATTAATTTCCTTGTGGTGAAATGTTTTATTACGATCTTCTTTAACAGCTTTTGAAAATCTTGGTTTGCATGTTCTCCCCGTGTCTGCGTGGGTTTCCTCCGGGCGCTCCGGTTTCCTCCCACAGTCCAAAGACATGCAGGTTAGGTGGATTGGTGATTCTAATTTGGCCCTAGTGTGTGCTTGGTGTGTGGGTGTGTTTGTGTGTGTCCTGTGGTGGGTTGGCACCCTGCCCAGGATTGGTTCCCTGCCTTGTGCCCTGTGTTGGCTGGGATTGGCTCCAGCAGACCCCCGTGACCCTGTGTTCGGATTCAGCGGGTTGGAAAATGGATGGATGGATGGATGGTTGAAAAACTCTTTCCCCTTATCAGTCTGGAGCTTCTTTGGAGTTCTACATGTGCTCAGAATGTTCTGGAAGGCTCTTGTCACTTCCTTACCCGTTTTGTTCTTCAGGGGCATTACCCATGTGTACTTAGAAAGTACATCGATACAGGTTAACAAATATTTATAACCCCGGTTATGGTCGGACACATTTGTCATGTCTGCTAAATCCATCTGCCATTGCTAGTCGATATCAGATGCATAAACCTTATTTCTACTAAAATCCCTTCTAGTGGGTTTATGAATTTTATAAGAATATTGACCAGATAACCAAACTGACACCTGATGGTCATTACTTTTCTGACCTGAAACCTCAAGAGCTCTTTTCAAAGAGTATATTCCCCCAAAGCTGCCAGGATTTGCAGGATTATAATAAACTTTTTTCATGTAACCCTCCATCATCGACGGTGAAAGAAAAATGTCAATGGTTTAAAAATCAAATGGTGCTTTATTGGTAATTTTCAAAAACAATAATAAAATTCAGAGATGTTTTACCAACCACTTCAAAACATAATATTACACCTAAACAGCATGATTAAAACAGGTTATATCACAGGTACATTCAGTTTGGACACTTCATCTGATTTTTCCATGTCGTATTCCCCGTAAAACCCCAAAGGTACATCAGACATATCAGGTACAGAAAAATGGCGTTCAGAGAAAAAAATTCACATATTTTTGAGTAAGAGTCATCGTCCATGTTATGAAAGGCTTGTACAATAGCCTCATTAATAGAATGTTCATTTTTCAGGTCGTCAACAGCATTTTGTACAAATGCGTGAATTTTGTGAAAAGGCAGAAAGATGTTGAAGCAACCCAGAGTCTTTATGACCAGGCTTCTGAGCCACGTTTGGCAGAAAACAGCCAGCACCTTTTGAAAGTGGCCAACCCGATAAACAGAGTCAGGCTCAAACAGACATGTATGCTGTGTCTTGCTGGGGTGATCTATTAAACACCCCTGAGTGGTTCTTTTTAGGTCCCGATCAATTATTATATCCAGCAGAGCCGCAATCAAACTCTTGACCAGCTTCAGAGCCTTTTGAAATATTTCACTCAGGGGTCCGTCAGTTTGTTCAAGGTCCATACCCGCATAATCAGCATCCTCGGGTGATATTTTCCAAGTGGCCAGAGCCTCTACCAGTTCGTCCAAGGCCTCTTCTTGCCGCATGACCTGATTGGTTATCTCTTCAGTCCTTGTTAGTCTCCCCGGAACATCATTAGCAGGTACAAACATGTCAGGTACTGTGCGGTTCTCCAGGAGACTGTCTGACCAATACATATCATCAGGGGCAGGTAACTGAGGCTCAGGCCAATAGATCTGGTCAGTTGAAAGCATAAGAAGGTCCGGCCAAAATCGCTGGTCTGGAGGGGAGCTGTTAGGAACAGAGTACCCAGAGTTGGGGACGATATCATCAGGCCAAAACAGGCAATCGGCGGGCACTGTCTGTTCTGTAGACCAACATGCCTGATCAGGAGCATAGCCGGAGAGGTGCTGGTTGTTACCCGACCAAAACACATTGTTGGCTGTCAGCATCTAGTCTGGAGCAGAGTAGGCAGAGATGGTTTGAGGGTTAGTCGGCCAAAACAGGTAGTCAGCGGTGGCTGTCTGTTCCACACTACCGTAGATCGGCTCTTCAGAGCGCATCAAAGTGTGGAGGACTTCTGACATCTCAGGGTCCGAGAGAACAGGGAGAAGACCGGTCCAGCTATCAACGGATTCTAGGAGCTCAGCTTCGGTAGGATAGTTGGTTGAAGACATCTCAAGATCGCTTTAGGTTAATGTAACCTATGAAAAAAGACCTCTGTATTTATCTCCACTTACTTAGGGGTGGGTGTTTCCCAATTTTCTTCCTCCTCCTCCGAGCATGAATTATTCAGCACGCAAATCTTCTCCTCTGAAAACAATGGCTCCAGTTTTCTTTTAATTCTTTTCATTTGGTCAGACAGTTTTCCTTGATGAATAGCCTCATCAATATTTGGAATAAGAGATTTAAAAAAATTCCAGTCTTTTATAGAAAAATGAATTTCACTCACTTGTTCCTTTATCTCATTTTCTTGATACTCTTCCCCCTCTTTGTAACCGTCCTCTTTATATTCAGGAAGGATAGGCTCCTTCTTGGAAACCACCACCGTGAGATGTCCCAGAGCATTTCTATTTACTTCTACCTGGCTCAAAGCACAATTAGAATCATACAAAGCTGAGCTGAATCGATGGTTCTGTAACTCAAGCATTCTGGAAACCCTGTCTGTTTTCATGTCCTTAGGAGCATTCACAAGACCGTCCATTCTATCTGCTTTTGTGTGTCGTGGTGTTTTCACTCAATGACTAGAGTTTTATACAAGAACTCTTTCATCTCCTACCGCAGCCTGGTGGAGTGACATGCCTCTCACCTAACCCTATAGGCAGTTAGAGAGACAAAGGCGTACCTCATGGGTATGGGAATTGTTAAAGGGGTGTGATAAGGGCTCGGTTTACGAAAGCACCTCCCTAAAAGGACGAGTTTAGAGAGTATCAGTTATGACAGTGGTCCAACCCATTATTAACACTCACACACCCATAGGGGCGGGGACATTTCATAAATCATAGTTTCATAAATTATATTTTCAGGGCAGGGTTTAAGGTCATCAATCATCCCTTTGAAAGTTCCTTTCTGATAGTATTACTCTCCTTTTATTTGCAGGGTTCCACAGTGTTTCATCTTTGGACCAGTTCTCTTTTTGATATGCATGTTACCTTTAGCCTCCATTGTTAACAAGTATGGCTTCTCTATGCTGATGACACTCAAATATATTTGACACTAAAATCAAAGTGAGAAAATACAAACCCTCCATACGTGCTTGAATGATATTAAAACCTGGACGACAATGCATCTTTTTAAACTAAATGATAATAAAACTGTGATCATGGTGTCCAAAAGTTAAGAAAGTTTGAGTGTCTCTGATGTTGCTCTTGGACCCCTTGCCATATACGTATCATAAAGCTTCAGTTAGGAGCCCAGGTGTGATCTGTGACAGCTCATTCAAACTCGACAAACAGATAAATTGTGATGTTAAATGAAGCTTTTCCAGCTGAGAGTTTAAGGTAAAGGCTTTTCTTTCTTTCAGTGACCTTGAAAAGGCCATCCAAGCTTTTATAACATCTCATTTGGACTATTGCAGTTCTTTGTAGGTAGGTGTTGGTCAGGCCCTGTTACGACACTTACAACTAGTCCACAACTTTGCTGTTCGCTTATTGAATGGCTCTCGTAAGTGTGGCCATATTTCACCAATACTGACCTCGCTTCATTGGCTTGTGGTCCGTTTCAGAACTGATTTTAAAATTCTATTTCTTGTTTTCAAATGTTTGAATAGATCAACTCCATCTTGCCTCCTGGAACTTCTTTACTTTTATGTGCCAACAAGAGCCCTGCGGTCTACTAGCCAGAGGCTCTCAGTTGTGCCGAGGTTGAGGCTGAAACAAAGGAGGAATCGGGCGTTTGTGGTGGCTGCTCCATTTCTCTGGAATGGCTCCCCTTATTATACAGTATTAGGTCTGCTCCAACACCGGCCATTTTTAAGTCATCATTAAAGTCTTATTTCTTCTTGCTGCCATTTGACCCTGCAAGAGGTTGACATTGTGTGTATATGTTGGCTCATGTACATTCATGATTATCAATATGTATGTACGGGTGTGGGTTTATCTTTTATGTAATGGTTGGTTATTCTTGCAGTTTTGTGCTGTGTACATACAGTATATTTGAACTGCTTCTTTTACCTTTCCTTGTACAGCACTTTGGTTCAGTTCTGGCTGTTGTTGTAAATGTGCTTTAAAAATAAAAATTGCCTTGACCTGCTTTATAAAACATTATTTAATACATAACACTAAGACTTGCAGATCTGAGACAATGGACCACAAAGATGAAGTTGGTTTGCAACATTTATTACAAAAAAGTTAAAGAATATATAAAATAAAGAACAAGAATTGTAAGCTGTAACTGAACAATGAGGGCCATGTATGTTTGATACATTTTCTCACAAAACAGTCATTTTCCTTTTTCCTCTCACGTTATCTAAAAACAGATGCATGTCTTCCATATCTGAAAAAAAGGACGATGAAGGGTCTAAAGACCTCTCATCTTCTTCTGGAAACTCAGAGAGCAAC
Source organism: Erpetoichthys calabaricus (assembly GCF_900747795.2). Classification (NCBI taxonomy): domain Eukaryota; kingdom Metazoa; phylum Chordata; class Cladistia; order Polypteriformes; family Polypteridae; genus Erpetoichthys; species Erpetoichthys calabaricus. Next base: position 14,567 of record NW_026261633.1, on the reverse strand, counting down.
TCAAATTTCTGAAGGGCCTCCTCAATGTCGTCTTTGTCCATTGACAGTAATGCAGGGAGTGAGATGTGCCCCCTGAACACAGAAATGTTCTCAGCACACCACTTCTCTGCCTCGGTAAGATGCTGAAGGTTTCTGTGTTGCTGTAATATGTTTTATTAAAAAAAAATAATAATAATAAAAGGTCATTATAAAGCTTATGGCCTTTTCCTCCACATTTACAAGGAATGTAAGAAAAGGAAAGTAAAAAAAAATGTACAGTATATTCTGAATTTGTTATACATTATTAACATTACTGCTTTCGATCGCAGATTCTACAAGTCTTCAATGTTTCTTACCACACACAATTATTAACACAGCACACAATGCATTTCAAATGTTTTCAGACATGGGTGTCGAACTCCGGTCCTTGAAGGCCGCAGTTGCTGCAGGTTTTCATCCTAACCATCTTGTTAATTTGTGACCAGTGTTTACTGCTAATTACCTTATTTTGCCTTAATTTTAATTACCTTGACTCAGGCCCCTTAGTTGCTTCCTTTATCTTAATTAGCAGCCAAACAATAACGAGACACAAAACAAGAATCCATATGACCAGCTCACCTGTGCCCATCACAAAATATGTGACAATAAAGAAAGATGGAGGTCTCAGTAAGGCTGATCTCTCAGCTCTCCAAAACATTGTGAGGGTGGTCTTAGAAAAAACAGAAAAATGAACAGTTCTAGAAATGTCTGCCGTGGCAGAATGAGAGCACCAACAAGCCATGGAATAAAATAACGAGTTTAATTAACAACAAGAATCTGCTTCTCATTGTGAAACTGGTTGGAGTCTGAAGCCCCGATTTAGCTGGTTATTTGTTGGCTCGTTTCATGCCTCATTTCTGTTTGGCTGCCATTTAATGAAGAAAGGAATCAATTCAGAGAACTGAATCCTTAAGGACAGGGCTATTAAAATGAAGGGAACAGGAGTTAATTAGCAGTGAAAACTGGTCACAGATTAGGAAAAGGGTCAGAATGAAAACCTGCAGCCACTGCGGCCCTCCAGGCCTGGAGTTTGACAACCCTGATCTAAGGCCTTTAAGAGTTGTACTGGTCCTCCAGTTTGTCAGAAGATGTAAAACAGGCTTTTAGTCTTTTGGGCTTTGACTCCTACTGGTTAATGATTAACAGTCGGCATCTGAGACAAGCATTAAGTCTTTTTATACATTTTATTCACTATACAGTGGACCCTCAGTTCACGACCATAATTCGTTCCAAAACTCTGGTCGTAACCCGATTTGGTCGTGACCCGAAGTAATTTCACCCATAGGATTGTATGTAAATAGAATTAATCCACTCCAGACCGTGCGAACTGTATGTAAATATATTTTCTTTAAAGATTTTTAAGCTCAAAAATACTTAATTATACCATAGAATGCACAGTGTAATAGTAAACTACTGTAAAAACATTGAATATGTGGACGAAAAAGGCACACTGAAAAGCAGACAGATAATATTTTCTCAATTTTCGTTTATTTATTCATTTGGAGTCGCAGTAAGTAGAGATTCAAAAGAGTATAACCTATAGCCGCAAAACTCAATTGAACCCCGAGCAAAAGCCAGGAGGGGTTTTTTATACTTCAGCATCTCATGATTAATAAGACAGAAAGAACATCCTTATCAAAACAGTAAAGTTAAACAATATGTCTGTTGAGCTAAGCATTATCTGTGTTTTGGAAGCTAAGCACAGGAGAGACGCCTTTGCATAAACTACATGTCCAGTTCTGCAGCCTTGTGACCTTGTCCCTGAAACATTCACTCTGAGCAAAGGAAAAACAAGAAACAGCTTACATTTTATTCATAGTGGACACTATTTCTCCTGAACCCTGGAATAACATATTTTTTGTTAATTCATAAGCCAAAGCGTCTCTCACTGGCAAGTTACAAAATAGTTTTACAAACACAAAGAAACACATAGTGCTGAGGAGAACATTCTTCTTCTACATTCCCCCCTTTTTTTTTCTTTTTTTTTTTCTATGGGTTATACAGGAGTAACGCGGGAGAGAGTAGGAGAAGGGGAAGGAGTGGAAGGAAAGGAGGAAGAAATGGGAAGCATGCATTCTTCGTGTAACAGATAAGCTTTGGGCACGGAGGCAGTGAAATACTGGGACACAATAGATCTAATTAGGGGGACTATACAGCAGGCCACAAGCAACAGAATGATAAAAGCAACGGCAAGTGAAATAAAAACTGACCTAAGCCATTGGCCCCAGGATCCAAAAGTAGACATAAACCATTGATCCCAGGGGTTAGAAATGCCAGAATTTGTAGCTAATTCATTTGAAAGGGCAGTTAAACCTGTCAAAGCACGGGTGATTGATCCATCGGGAGCCGTATTATTAGGGATGTAAGTGCAGCACGCATCACCAAACATAGCACATACACCCCCCTTTTCAGCAAAGAGCATATCTAATGCTGATCGATTTTGCCAAGTCATAAGGGATGTTCTATCAAGCTGTTCATGTATCCCTTCAACAGCCTCTTTAGTAAAATTCAGGAAACGCTGTTGGTTGTAATATAAGTAATTAATCCAATCTACATTTTTATTTATTGTAATTTGGGGGAAAATAGACTCAAAGCCAGCAGCAACTTGATCTCGTGCTTTAAATTTATCAGGGACTCCGCGAGGGACACCAATGGAATCAAAGTAAATGCCAGGGCCGTGAAGAGAGAATGTGGAGGGGTCAATAGAGCGGGGTCGGCGACGTCGGCCAGAGCTGGACGACACGCGAGGAGAATTCAAAGGGAGGAGGCGGAAAGGCATAACAAGTTGGGTTAATGCGCATGTGCCAGTCCAAACAGGGGGAAGAATATCAAGTAATTTTAATGTACTGCACATCCACCAAATATCAGCACGCGGAGTGGACTGTGTCAACAGGAAAAGTGATAATGTAGAATTAAATGAGGTGGAATTAACCTGGAAAGTCTGGGAACAGAAGGAAGAAGGGATATGACCAACATTAGTACCTCGGAAGGGGGAACTATAATTACTAGAGAAGCAGGTATAATTGCCTTCATGAGACTGGAACATCGGGGGAGTTGTTTGAGGAGTGGGGGGGAAGAGGAGAGAAAGTGTAATGCAGTTAGTCTTCCGGTGTGGACGGAGAGGTAAAAAGGGCAAGGAGACAAGGAAGACCAACAGGGTCAGAAGTATTAGAAAGAGGGAAAGGGACAGTAGCCAAATGTGGCCTGGCCGTAGCACAGGCGTAGCAATCAGATTGATTTACTTGCTTAGCTGAATATAATACCCACTGCAACCAACGGTTCTGATCGCCATAGCCAGTTTCAATTGAAAAGGTGGATGAAAGGGTGGAAATATTCATAATCTTAACAGGAGAAAAGTCTGAACCAGAAGTTGGGGAGACAGGTGTGTGTGCAGGAGAATGAGAGGTGTTAGTAACAGGATTGTCAATCTTAATTAGAAATCTCCCTAAAGGGTCAGTTCCAGATACATATGCCCCTAATATATAGGTTCCTGAGTCGTGTAGAGAGGGGCGCTTCAAAGTGATAATCAAGGGGTTACAATGGTTGTCGACACATTCATGAGAAGCATGTCCTTTTATGATAGAAAATCGATTTTTCAAACCGTACTTTTGGGCCTCAAAAGGCTGATAACCCCAGTCCTCAGGTCCAGTATTAGCAAAAACCCATTGCCAGGTGTCACAGTTACTTCCCCAATAATACCTGGAAACCGTCATACACACGTATTTGTCAGACCAGGTCCACTGGGCTTGTCGACCAGTCCCACAGTCGATAATAGAGCAAAAATCAACCTGCAGTGATGTGGTGATTCCTAGCGGGAAAGTCAAGGTGACCAGGGCAGTCGACAAGGGAATGGAAAAGCATAGGAGCGCAGCAATCAAGGGTGCCATCTCTTGCAATGTGAGGCGTGAATCCAGGCGGGCAATTCTTCCACTTTGACTGCATGTGGTGTGGACAGAAGAACTTGGAATGGTCCTCTCCACCTCGGCTGATGCCAATGTTTCCTCCGAGTGTCACGGACGAGGATCCAAGTGCCTAAGGGAATCGGCGTGTCTTTAGATGGAAGATTAGTCCTCCAGGCCTGGTTAACCTGCTCGTGGACTTCTTTCAGAGAAGCTCGGAGACCTGTAAGACAAGAGAGAAGATCATTGTCCACAGTGTGCAGGTTAACATTTCCCATAACCATGCCCACAGGCATGGGTCGTCCGGTCAGAATTTCAAACGGCGACAGTCCTAATTGCCGGTGTGTTCTACCCCTCAATCCCATTAAGGCCAGAGGTAAAGCGTCCGGCCAGGATAAATTTGTCTGCTCACAGATTTTGGCTAATTTAGATTTTAGGGTGCCATTGCACCGTTCCACAATGCCTCCACTCTGGGGGTGGTATTTGCAATAATGATGCACATTTATCTGGAGCCAGGTGGTAAGTTCATTTATAATGGAATTCACAAAATGAGTGCCATTATCAGTTTGTAATTTCTGTGGTATGCCCCACCTAGGAATAATTTCTTTGATTAAAGCTTTAGCTACAGTTTTAGCATCAGCGTGTTTAGCAGGGAAAGCTTCTACCCATCGGGAGAACACATCAACAATTACTAAACAAAAACGGTAACCTTTAGACGGAGTTAGTTCAATGAAATCCATTTGAAGGTGTTCAAACGGACCCATCGGATTAGGTGTAACGGCGGGACTTACCTGGGTGCCTTTCCCTACATTAAACTTTTGACATAATGCACAGCGCCTGCAGAACTGCTCTGCATATGTAGAGAAGCCTGCAGCTTCCCAGTGTTTTTCAACATCTTGAATCATGGCGTCCCTTCCAGCATGGTCTAGGCCATGAGCGATTTTTGCCATACCTGGGAAAGAAGCCTTTGGGAGGAAAGGTTTGTTAGTTTGCCTATGGGTCCAGACTCCATCAGAGAGGGACCCTTCTTTGGACCATGTTCTTTTTTCTCTGTCCGTGGCTGCACTCTGTAAAGAAACAAGTTGATTATCAGGGTCCTGGTTATTTCTCTGTTGGAATAAAGAGATTGGTGTGTTATTATATGCAGCCTGTTTAGCAAAGTGATCAGCTAATTCGTTTCCTTTGCTGACAGGATCTTGTTTTCCTGTGTGAGCTTGACATTTAACGATCGCTAACTTTGATGGTTTAGTTATAGCTATTAAGAGGGATTCAATCAGTTTTTGATGTTGGATCGGTTTGCCAGCGCTGGTCTTAAATCCTCTTAATTTCCACAAGGCTCCATGATCATGGCAGACTCCAAAAGCATATCTGGAATCCGTATAGATTGTTATAATTTTCCCTTCGGACAACTGGCATGCTCGGGTGATAGCTATCAATTCAGCTGCCTGCGCGCTTAAATTTGATGAAATTCGGTTTGCTTCCAGCAGGTGGCCACCTTTCACTACTGCATAGCTGGTCGAGGGTGTTCCATTTTCCAATCGCAAAGAACATCCATCCACAAAAATTAATTCTCCAATATCTAACGGTGTTTCATGTAGGTCTAGTCTAGGCTTTACAACTTTAGCTATTTCATCATGACAGTCATGTGGCTCTCCGTCTTCTTCAGTTGGAAGAAGAGTGGCTGGATTTAAGATAGAGCATCTTTCAACAGTGACATTGGACAAAGTATAGAGTACATTTTGATAGTGTATTGCTCTTGCAGTTGTGAGATGTGAGGTTTTAGCCTGTACTAAAATAGAATGAACGGCGTGAGGTACCTTTACTGTTAGGGGGCTCATGAGCACAATATCCGTACTGGCCAGTACAGCTTCAGTTGTAGCAGCCACAGCCCTAAGGCAAGGTGGAAGAGCTGTAGCTGCAGGATCCAATTTTTTCGAAAAATAGGCTATTGGCCTTTGTTTGTCTGCATGTAGTTGTGTTAAAACTGCATTCATGAATCCCCCCTTTTCGTCCACGAACAGAGTGAATGGACGAGAATAGTCAGGCAGACCCAATGCAGGAGCGGACAAAAGAGCACTCTTTAAAGTGCAGAAAGCTTTCTCAGCTTGCACAGTCCATTGTACCTGGCCATAAAGAGGTAGGCCAGGGGTGTTCGCCAAATTTTGTAACGGCTGTGCCAGTTCAGTGTAATTTAAAACCCATTGCCGGCAGTATCCAAAAATGCCCAATACAGACATAACCTGTTGTTTTGTGACAGGTCTGGGAAGCTTCTGAACGATGTTAATGCGATCGCTAGAGAGCGCTCTGGTACCACAAGAAATGTCATGACCTAGATATCTTACAGTTGTTTGAATTAACTGCAGTTTTGCCTTAGAAATTTTATGGCCATTTTCTGCTAAAAAAAAATAACAAGTTTTCAGTGTCACGGGCGCAGTCTTCTTTAGTCGAATTACATAAGAGTATATCATCTACATATTGTATCAATACACTGTCTCTTTCTGGCCAAAAGCCTTCTAAATTTTGAGCAAGTGCTTGGCCATAAACACAAGGGGCTTCAGTATATCCCTGAGGCATGACGGTCCAGGTCCAGCGGCGGCTTTGAAAGGTAAAAGCAAACCAGAATTGAGAATCAGGGTGAACGGGAATAGAAAAGAAAGCGTTAGCAAGGTCAATAACAGAAAAGTACCGGGCAGACGGGGGTATCGTGGAAAGAATAGTTGAAGGATTAGGAACAATAGGTGTTCTAGGAAAAACCGCAGAGTTAACTTGACGTAGATCTTGAACAAAACGCCATGAGCCATCAGCCTTTTTTACAGGTAAAATGGGGGAGTTGACCGGAGAGTATGTAATTGGAATAATCGCTCCTCGCCTCACGAGATCAGAATGTACAGCGGCAATGCCAGCCTCTGCCTCTGGGGACAAAGGATACTGGGCACGGTACGGGCGGAAGGAAGATTTCGGGTGAATCACCAGGGGCTCACAATGGGCTATCCTACCAAAATCATTCTTCCCTTGGGACCAAAGGGAATCAGGGAGGGAAGAGAGCCAAGGGAGAGAGGTGGTTTGCAATGAAAAAACAGAAGCGGAAGGACGGCACAGCACACGATGTACTAAAAAATCAGTTTGAAGCACAACTTTTGTTATTAAATGATCCGAGGTATCAAAGATACCTGGAGCAACGTGCAGCCAGTCCGCTCTATTAAGACATTGCCCCACCCATTCCCCAATATCTACCCAGTGTGCAGTGCTAGATTTGGCCAGAGAGACATGGGGGACTGAACCACCTAGATAAAAAATGTTTTGTGAGCATGTGAGATGAACAGAGGCAGCAGCGTGTGCTGATGAAATAAAAATACAGGGAATGTGAAGGGTTTCGGGGCAGGTACCTGAAGAAAGGAAAGATTCTAGCCATGGGGTGTCCACCTCTGCAGGGAAATATTGGGCAGTACAATGGAGGGTGTCAGGGACCTGGAAGAAGGGAAATAAACAGGAGGGAACAGAGTGAAGGGCGTCGAGGAGGATGTTATGCGAGGAAACAGTCAAAATCCAAGCTGCAAATGAGGGTTTGGGGCGGGGGGCGAGTTGGCACAGTAACTTGGAAGAGGAGCAGAAAAATCCCTGTGCCGTCATAGTAATGGATAGAGAAAATTTTGTCATGAGATCCCGTCCTAAGAGGTTAACTGGACAGAGCTGATTCAAAAGAAATCGGTGTGTCAATGTGGAACCACCGGAATGTAACTGAACTCGAAGAGGTTTTGACACCAGCAAAACATGCGGTTGTCCAGAAGCAGTGAGTACAGTCACAGTGTCGTTCGAGGCAGGGACCTCCGTTAGTGAAAGGGTGGAGCGCGTAGCTGCCGTGTCCACAAGAAAGATAATTTCAGTGCCATTTACTAACAGAGTCAATAATGGATCCGTTTCAGAGTTGTGAGTGAGCAAAGGCAACTGAAGAAAGTGGCTGTGGGTCCCTGCGAATTCCTAGGAATAAGGAATGTCTTCAGGTGCAGGCAACGGAGGAGGGGGACGGCGTCCATGCGGACAATCACGGCGGAAATGTCCAAGTTCACCACAACTGTAACAGGCATAATGTGCAGCATTTGAATCTGGAGGGGGAGGTGGCCAAGAAGGCGATCCACTTGAATTAGGTAGCATATATCCGCGACCTCGACCCCGTCCACGCCCTAGTCCCCGGAAAAATCCTCCTCGTCCCCGACCTCTGCCTGGGATGGCTCCACCTGTATAATAATTCATTTGTGCTGCAATCAGCTTAAGCTGTGTGTCTGACTCCTTTTGCTTTGTCTGCCGTTCGGCGTGCTCTGCATGTCGTTTCACTTCGTCGAAACTGGCACACTCCCAGCTAATACAAGAAGTGCGGACTTTATTCTGAATATCACTTCTCAGTCCTGAAACAAAAGGAGGAACTGAAGCTTTGATACGGTCGTCTGGATTGTCTAAACCAGAATGGTTCGTCATCAAATCCTGAACACGATGTGCCCATTCATCTACCGTTTCATCTTTCTTCTGTTTTGCAGTGGAGATAAGGGACCAGTCAGTGGCCTTTTTATATTTTTCCTCAATCAGCGTTTTCACGCGCTCCCACTGAACAAGGAAAGCTTCGTCATTGTTTTGTCCTCGAGGCAATGCCTCATTCCATTGCCAGGGTACTCCGTTGTGCTGTCCCCGATTAACAGTGGCCCAAGTGGTGCCCAGTTTTCTTCGTAGCACCTGGGTCCACTCTGCGGCACTGGGTTTATACATATCATCTAGCCGCTGTAGCTGGTCCACGAATGTTAACCCACCAACAACTTTGGGATCAGGCAATTCAGAAACAACGTCTTTCAGCTCTTGAATATCCCAGTTACGCTGTATCAGTACAGTAGTGGGATTATTAGTTCCTGCAGGGATTGTAGGATCATGTCGTGGATTTGGAATCTCAATTAAAGGGCATGAAAATAGAGGGTAGGGGGTTTTAGAGGGTCTGAATGGGGAGTGGAAGGATGGTAAGTGGATAAGGGTTCGACTTCTGGTGCGTTGTGAAACAGAAGATCTGGGATCATGAAACTCAACCTCCGCGCCCATTGTGTTACCTTTGTCATCCCCTGCATCAGTGTGTAAGGAAGGATCATAAATATATCCTTGATCAAAAAAGTCGAATCCCGAGGGATCGCTTTTTAATTCTAGAGCAGAGGGCGCTGGAGGAGGTGGGGGCTCCGGATGGCGTGTGGATGGTGCAGAAGCAAATACGGGAAATAACGGATCTTTTTTCTCGCTCTTTTTCCGCCTCTCATCCAGTTGTGGTCCTGAATCTGCTTGCACTTTCTGTAAAGCTATCAGTAATTCCTCTTTTTCTTTCCGTGTTTTAACTTCTGCAGCTAATAACTCATTTCGTTTCTGTATAGCCTCCAATGTGCGATCTTTAATTATTAGTTCCCATCTATCAAACATGTCCATTCGGTAGGGTCCTCCTTTGCAACAGCCCTGTGTATTTATGCACAATATCTTTCTAATTTCTTGTATTTCACATAGATTACACGTGCCTTCAATTGGCCATTTTCCACCGCTCTGTTTATTCCACCTCCTACATGCCTTTGTAAAATCCAACCCAGTTTTCTTTTCTATAAACTTTCTAGGGGACCCGCCCTTAAATCCCGCGGACGTGCTTGGAGCCTGGTGATTCTCCGAAAACAATCCTTCTAACATTAAGTTTTGAGGACCCTGGGGGACCTGTTTGGCTGGCGTGCCATTACAATTTCCCATAGTAAGCGGCAGGCCTTCAATAGAGAGCAACCCAATCCCCGATTATTTCTCGTTCCACTTGTCGTCCCCGGAATCAACCAGTTGACAAGTGGAAATCAACCTCCCCTCTTCAAATTTCACACGTACTCTAACTGCCCCTTTCACCCCTATTCCTCTTAATATAGGAACGTGCCACTCGGTCCTTTCTACTCGAATTCTTAAGGGATGACTTACTAGCATTCACACTGTGCCGTCACTCTCTATGAATCCCTAAAACCCTTCTAGGTCGATACGGTATAATTCTCTATTCTTTTAGCATGCTTTTTTATTTTTTATTCTCTTTTATTATTATTTTCTTTTTTCTTTTCCCCGTATACTTCTATTTCTTCCAGCACACCAGTCAAACCAACGGGAATCCCCCGAATCTACTCACCGCGACTCCTTCTGCCTGCCTGGAAAAATCCCGTCCAGTTGCTTTTCGTTTCGGTCAGGAGGAGGTCAGTGACTCCCCACGCAGGAAAACGCCCAAGGTTGGCCAGTCCTAACTTTTACCGGAGCTGGTCCTCGATCCCGGAAATCGGTCCACTTGGACGAACCCGCCCAGGGAGTCGTCTGCCCGTCACCTGCCCCACGTTCGGGCGCCAAAAACTGTGGACGAAAAATGCACACTGAAAAGCAGACAGATAATATTTTCTCAATTCTCGTTTATTTATTCATTTGGAGTCGCAGTAAGTAGAGATTCAAAAGAGTATAACCTATAGCCGCAAAGCTCAATTGAACCCCGAGCAAAAGCCAGGAGGGGTTTTTTATACTTCAGCATCTCATGATTAATAAGACAAAAAGAACATCCTTATCATAACAGCAAAGTTAAACAATATGTCTGTTGAGCTAAGCATTATCTGTGTTTTGGAAGCTAAGCACAGGAGAGACGCTTTTGCATAAACTACATGTCCAGTTCTGCAGCCTTGTGACCTTGTCCCTGAAACATTCACTCTGAGAAAAGGAAAAACAAGAAACAGCTTACATTTTATTCATAGTGGACACTATTTCTCCTGAACCCTGGAATAACATATTTTTTGTTAATTCATAAGCCAAAGCGTCTCTCACTGGCAAGTTACAAAATAGTTTTACAAACACAAAGAAACACATAGTGCTGAGGAGAACATTCTTCTTCTACACTTCTGTATGACCTGTTTGTACATTGAATTTTACTAAACAAATGTATTTGGACTATGCTATTATTTGGATATTTGCATACACATCACTGAGTCACACCTGTAAGATTTTTTAGTAGTCTATTAATTTATGCCTTTATTAATTAACCATTCATGCCTATTATTTTACTTGTTTATTTGAGCAGTTGTCACTCCTGTTAACCAATGAAGGAAATGGGTGCAGATCTCCTTTTTAATATCTTTATGATTGCTGTTTAAAGATTACTTTTGCTGTACATTATGAATTGATTATAAGTTACTGTAATATCTGAGTTAGCATTGGCTTACTATCATTTGTAAAGGTTTAGGTTATAAATCCTTATAAAGTAATCTGTGACCTCCGAGGCTAAGAGCTGTTTAACTAGCACATGTTTTATCGTTGAAACCTCAGGGGCCAAGTCACCTTCTTAGCGTGTGTTACATGAATAACATTTACATGAGACCTCGGAGGCTGAGCGCCATTACTTACTGTGGGTTTGAGAATAAAACTTCAGAGAGCAGGCAGATTAACTTACTGTGTGTTACAAAGCCTAAATGTTAAAAGAATACTCACCAGTTATGAATACAGTAATCCCTCCTCGATCGCGGTGAAAATCCGCGAAGTAAAAACCATATGTTTATATGGTTATTTTTAGATATTTTAAACCCTTATAAACTCTCCCACACTAATAAAAACATTTCCCGCACAATTATAGAGCATAAACCCTTTGTATTCTCTTAGATATTAGTTAAGATTTGTTGAAATTATGTATGTAAACACACTGTTTATATACAGTAAAACCTAAATATTATTTTAAAGATATCAGGCGTCTCCGATATCACATATGTTACAGTCATTACGACAGACAGGCCACCAGCAATAAATATGTACAATGCAAGGAAAATTGTATACAGTAAATTGTGTGTACAGCGACACTAAACTATGTACATGTAGTAAGTACTGTACGTAAATAATTAATTATGGTTAGTCACCAACAATGACACGACGACTTGTCCGATAACGATGAGTTTAATTTTACTGCACAACAAAGGATAGCGTTACAGCTCTTCTAAAGGAGCCTCTTCAGGCGACTGTTTAGCACCGCCGTTGTTCTTCTTCCATCACTCTTCAATCCAAATCCCTAAAGCAGATTATGTCCGGACTACCGCCTTATCACGTCCACTTACAACTCGTTTTGCACCCTGGTTAAAGGACACTGCGGCCGTAGATCTTATATTCTTTTCCTCCTTTTTAAATAAAAAGAATAGTGAACTCATTGATGCCGTAATGGCGTCCTGCAGCGGTGTAGCTGTTCCCTTCCTTCAACATATCCAAAACTTTTACCTTTTCTACAATCGTTAGCATTTTCCGTTTGCGCTTGGGCACGGCCCCTAAAGCAGTAGCAGGAGCAGATTGTTTTGGAGCCATAACAAAGGACTTGACTATGCACAAAGATAAACACAAAAGAGTACAAAAGTTAACTCTTTACACAGCGAAACACGTTGATGCTGAATGAGCAAGACGAGACTTCCTGGTTAACACAGCAGAATAGAATTCGGCGCTCCGTCGCTAAGCCAATCAGCACACAGGAACTTAACTGCGTGCTCTGATTGGGTAGCTTCTCAGCCATCTGCCAATAGCGTCCCTTGTATGAAATCAACTGGGCAAACCAACTGAGGAAAAAGTAAAAAGACCCATTGTTTACAGAAACCCGCGAAGCAGCAAAAAATCCGCGTTATATATTTAGATATGCTTACATATAAAATCTGCGATAGAGTGAAGCCACGAAAGTCAAAGCGCGATATAGCATAGCATGTGCACAAAGGGGAAAAAAGAGATTGTATGGCTTCAACATTTAAACACTTGATAGCAGAGTCAAAGATCAGACATGGCTTGCAGTAATTAACAATTTATCAACAAACACAAAATTACATACAGAAAGAGAAATAACAGAATTACAAATATATGGTGGATAATGGCTAAGAACACAGGTATATGTTCAGAGAGATTGTTGTATAATGTTCCAAATTGTCTATTTGCTTCTGGCTCTTTATATTTTGTTGCAACGCCTGATTACAAATTATTTGCTCGCTATGGCCCACCGACTGACTATGAGACCCTCGCAGATCAGTAATTATCAGGTGGACTGAGGTGAGACTCCGTGACTCCCAGGAATGTCAAGCTGACATAACAGACTATTTGTGTGACAGCAAACACCAAAGCAAGTCTGTTGTGCAACCAGACAGTTGTTACTTCTAAGAAAAGACCCAACTTTGATTTGTTTCTGCAAGGAGGAGTTGAGTGTTTTATCAGGGTGTGATTGTTTAATAGTCTTGACAAACTCTTTATTCTTGAACTTGATGAAACAAACAGCAAATGTGATCAGTGAAATAGAAAGATGGCCAGAGAATGAGCTGATTGAAAGGCACTTCGGTAGATTTAAAGAATTCTATTTTTTGAAATGTCATTTTGTGTGTAATTTGTGCAGCTGATCCTATAAGCTTCAAATCAGTGCCTGGCCCCAAGTTGGCCTTCTTTGTGACTGAATTGGCTCTAAAAAGCAAAACTGCTGTCATTTCACTTACAGTGGTCTTCATTTGTCCACTCCTCTGTGGTGGTTTACCTGGAGGTGCACCATTTGTTATCACACACTCTGATGAGTAGACTAACAAGGTAACTACTGATGCAGTTCTTAGGGTAGACATCTGCACTCACCTCATATGGGGGGCTGATTAATAAAATGTTCTTCTGTTAACACTCTCTCCAATATCCGGCTACCTCTTTGTGAAAACTGCCATATTCGTTAGAGCAATCCAGCTTCTCTCAGGGATTCATTTCTCTACAATGGTTTAGTCTGCTTACTATTCTGGACAGGAGTGACCCTCATGTTGGAGTCCTGAAGATCGCTTGTTCTTGTGGAGAGATTTCAGCACTGCTGCTGTTGTTATTCTCTTCAGTTTGCTGCCAGGACTTGGCCCAGTACTTGCACTGTCTATCGTAGTGATTCCTTCTGTAATTCATATGGAGTGATGGTGAGTGGTAACGTATCCAGATGGGGCTGGGCATATTTTTTTTTGATAAGGCTTGTTCATCCTGGCACTGGCACAGTCTTCGAGGTTTTATTCCACATCTGCCTCGTGTCAAGTCACATTTCTTCTCTCGTGTAAATGCTTTTGTGGCTCTTAAAACTGCTCTTGTGATTGAATTGTTTCTGCACATTCACAACACTTATGACTTTTCTCTCAGTTTGATTTCTACAATATTATCATGTATCCCACTCTTACGTCATGGTGTCCTCTATGTCCTGTCTTTATTATTCTTTTAGGTTCACTGCTAGGGCTTTCTGCAAAACCTGCATTGTTCCTAACAGCGCCACCTTATGGAGCTCATAGGATGTAACTTTGATTTGTAGGATGTCGAAATCTGCTTAAATGTGGATCTAAATGATCTTGGATAATTTCTTTTTTTATTTTTTATTTCAGATCTGGGTCCACATTTCTGATTGTATCTCCTGATATTTTGTTGTCTGTTGTGTCTCTTTTCGAGACAGATAAATAATTTGGGACTGATACATAGATTATCTGAATGTTTCTCCTTCACTGTGGTATCCTGGTTTTCTGGCTGTGAATTTTCTAAAACGTAGGACTGGTATACTGTACTGTCTCCACCAGTTTGTTGCAAAACTACATTTGTTTCTTTATCTATTTCTCTCAGAACATG